>NC_090752.1:90353566-90408566 GCF_036898095.1 Palaemon carinicauda | reverse complement strand
ATTGGCACACGATTAATCAACCTATTGGAAAGATTTTGATTCAATTGCTCCGATGTCAGGGCTTAGTCATTTATTCTCTTATATCTGTTTTCAACTCTTTCATCTCAGAGATTAACAAAGCAAACTCCTGAATAACGAATTAGAAATTATCTAATAACGTGTTAGGAAAAATTATATAGAAATGAAAATAAATAAAAAGGTACTCTTAATGGAATTGATGTCAGCCACTTTCTTGATTGTTTACTAATTGGAGTGGTACTGGACATAAGTGTGTTAGATACGAACTTCTTTTCTTGGTTTCTCATCAACGTAATGTCTGACAGGATCTATTTTTCTCTCAACCAATCGTCGTCTTCCTCTCTCAAAGCCCCAACCCCCCCCCCCTCCCCCGCAGAATCAAAATAACACATCCCTTAAATAATTGTTCCTATCTACATCGACACCCACTCCCACAATTTCGTTATTTATTTGAAATCAGCCATCGTAAATGCACTGATCCCATACAAACGATGCCATTTCAAAGCACATTCAAAATCTAAGTCTATTTATGGAACTCGAAGCTTTACAAAACAAAGGAGGCAACAAAACAATTGGGGTTTTGTTGAACGAATACCCCCATTGTTTTGAATCTATTCCAGTTGTGTTGTTGTAAATGGTAGATCTGGGTCAAGTCAATTTCACTAACGACTTGCAAAAGGTAAACAACTGCTCGACGACTCAGTCGACTTTTCATTGTTATCTGTTTTCAACTTTCCCGTTTAAATTCTGGCAGAAAGATGGTTGTGAATACTCACATGTATATAGGTAGGCACACACACATCTCTCTCTCTCTCTCTCTCTCTCTCTCTCTCTCTCTCTCTCTCTCTCTCTCTCTCTCTCTTTATATATATATATATATATATATATATATATATATATATATATATATATACTGTATATACATATATATATAAATATTTATTTATATACATAGTATATATATGCATATATATATATATATATATATATATACAAATATTTATATATACACAGTACATATATGTGTATATATATATATATATATATATATATATATATATTATATATATACATATATATATATATATATATATATATGTAGCATACGTAATATGTTATTTAATTATATGTACTACATATATAATATATATATATATATATATATATATATATATATATATATATATATGTGTGTGTGTGTGTGTGTATATACTTTATATATTTATAAATATATATATATATATACAGTATATATATGTATATATATACTGTATATATATATATATATATATATATATATATATATATATATATATATATATATATATATGTATATATATACACATATATACACATACATACATATACACACACACAAATGAAATTTTGAACAATATCTTTATAGGAGTTGACCCCCGAAAATATACAGGACACTAACCTTAGCCAATTTAAACATTGTTGAGAATGATATATCTGTACAGATAACTACGTCCAAAATCCCGTACCGTTAACCTTAAAATTGTATACAGTTTATTGTTTCTTGGATATTAAATCTTTGTCGTTACAGTAAATCTTACACTGCATCCAATATTTTTAATTTTTTTCCCCAGACACTTCTGAATTAAACAGTTATTTCAAAGTACTCTCAAAGTACATTGATCATTTAGCTTAACTCTTCGTCCATTTTTATTATTTTCAATATATATATATATATATATATATATATATATATATATATATATATATATATTTAGCATTCAACTTCCTCATTATTTCCCAATATAAAGGGAGTTATTACTCATTTAATTGTGAGTGAACCCCCTTTTCAGTAAAGCATCTACAACGTTAGTTGCGTCATTGGGCTACCCAGAAAGGCTATCAACAGCTCGTCTAGCCTCTCTTCACACTGCGCTATTCACCTCTTACCTTGCACGACTCATTCGCTTTTTAATACACGCACACAGAAAGGGACTCAGGGCAATAAAAAAAAAAAAATAATAATGGAAAGGTCGCCAGTCGGCAATAAGACAAGGAATACAGGAAAAATAGATATATTCACAATAATATTTTAATAAAAATTAATAAAAAGGGGAGCACAACAGATATCTACTGTATATTTTAAGTAAGCCACGAGGTACTTCACGTGGTTTGCCACAAGTGCTCTCGTGGAGTTAGTTGGACCGTGGATGATTTCAGCACCTCACTCTCAATCCCTGAAAAAGGAAATAAATTAAATTATTAACCGATGGTTACTCCTGTAGGCTGGGAACACGAAGTCCTGTGGTTAAAACCTTTAAGCAAATTAAATAAAAGTGCAAAACTTAGAAATTTAAATACTACACGTAGGAATCACACTGTCACAAGGTGAATTAATTAAGGTTAGGAGTAAACGGCACACGTGGTTGGGACACAAGACTGGGATAACAAAGGTTCATTGGGTAGGATCTTTCGTTAAAGGATAAAAGGAAAAAAATGGGATGTGATAAAGAAGGGGTGGAAGGCTGGGTAAGGATGATGAGGATCTCAATGTACAGACACCTTACCTTGATAAAAAGGACACTGTTATCTCCCTTGTGGAGGACGTTTCACAGGTCCTGCTTTGATGGAGTCTTGAGAGTGAAGAAGAATGGTGTTGCTCTCACGGAGGTTGGTTAGCGAGGGGAGGATGCCCATCCGTTCCTAGGTCGAGTTAAGAATCGCTCCTCCCAATAGAGGGGGTCGTTGTTTGTCATTGGCCTGACCACTGTCCCATTAGTCATCGGCCTTGGTCTCCTCTCCCGACACCCTTCGCAACTCGCCTCACTCCTGGCCTCTCCTCGGATCCCGTGTGGCGGCGTTTAACGGCCATGTGGTTTTTAAAGATGTCTGAAAATGAGACCTCAGGGGAGTAGACGTGCATAGGATGGGCAGAGTTGGTGAGGCTGTAGGTAGGGTCCCAACGCTTGTGGTATTTCGACTGGTCCTTGCTGGCGGGGTCTTTTGTTTGAAAAAGTGGTGCAATGACCACCAGGAATAACAATATATATATATATATATATATATATATATATATATATATATATATATATATATATATATGTATATATATGTATATTATATATATTATATATATTATATATATTATATATATTATATTTATATATATACATATATTTATATATATATAAATATATATATATATATATATATATATATATATATATATATATATATATATATATATATTATTAAATCCCTTGCTGTATGTGCATGTGTTGAAAAGCGAATGAGTCGTGCAAGATAAGAGGTGAATAGCGCAGTGTGAATAAAGGCTAGACGTGGTGTTGATAGCATACATACATATACTCACACTTTTCAACCTATGAAGACAATTGGAGAGATACATGCGAGATAAATACAGTACTACCGTATTGTTTGGCTGAGGTTTGAATGCTCATTTTTATTTGTACATCCATAATTAGAAATGTACATTATTAGATGGGCATATATGATTTCAAAAAGGAATACAACCATATTTCGTAGTCTTCGAGCGACTGCAAGTCTTATGTCATAGGATATGATAAATTCATTCGAGGCAGAAAAACATCCCCGAAGAGTTTTTTAATCATCAATTCTTTCGTGTGGAATTATTCATAGAGTTTGGTACTCTCTTATTCTGAGGGATTTCAGGTTTTGATACCATCAACAGCCGCTCGCATCCTGCTGCTATAGTTTGCTTCAGGCTTCTTGGTATTGTACGAGGATTGGTCATTATATATACACACACACATATATATATATATATATATATATATATAGATTGTGTGTGTGTATATGTGTATGTACAGTATGTACGTATCATTGCATAGCCAAATAGAAGCTGAATGAATTAAAATGTCAGTGGACATATGATGCACCCTTCCACTAACACCCTGTATCAATCTCGAAAATCTTTCTGATGTCATGTCTTATTTCCCGTCCTCTCTCTCTTCCTCTCTCTCTCTCTCTCTCTCTCTCTCTCTCTCTCTCTCTCTCTCTGTACACCCACGCCCATTCTTCCTGCTACCCGTGGTGTTGAATGACTCAATAAAATGTAAATGGCGTCGTGAAGTTTGACATTATTTCTTAGGAACGAACTCATTTCCTCCTCATCTGCTTAGGCCTAGTCTCTCTCTCTCTCTCTCTCTCTCTCTCTCTCTCTCTCTCTCTCTCTCTCTCTCTCTCTCATAACATTATAGTATCCCGCTAGAAGTGGGGGCGGTCTCTAGAGAAAAAAAAATGTTCACAGCCAAATTATATTTGCATATATATATATATATATATATATATATATATATATATATATATATATATATTGTGTGTGTGTATTAGCTCATTTATAAACATAGTATGGAAATTGAAGGCATTTTCAGGAAGATAAGGTCTGAGGCTTATAAAGGAAATGTGCAGAAGTAATGAGCTATTTCGAGACATAACGGCGATTGTTGTCTTTGAGTCTCTAGGACTTTCACCCTTAGCCCAATAAGGACATAGTCATGTTCCCCTTCAGAAGCAAAAAATTACAGTATTTATTCAAGAATGCTTCAAGAGAATGAGGAAATAAGGAGAAGGAGAGTGTTGCCTTATTACAGGGCATTTATTTCTGGTTATTTATTGGCTTTGGTCATTTAGTGGATGGGTGGTTAATAGGGAATGCCAATTAGTTAATTGTTCTGTGCAACGTTCGGTTTTAATCTTTGCGATTAGTTAACATTGGGTTTCTTTATTAATTGGAATCAAACTTCCGGTAACGATATAATAACCATGTTAAAAGTCGCAATAATTTTGTCGGGGCAGTAATACTCAAGTGTTCATTTCTATTTTTTTCGGTGGAACTTCAAAAGTTCATACTTACAGTAAATATTTTCATAATGAACAAGCTGTCAGGAGTCTATTTTCATAATTTGTATATGACAGATTTATTTTAATTGTTCATTACTTCTCTTGTACTTTATTTATTCCCTTTCCTTGCTAGGCTATTTACTGTAATGGAGATCTTGGGCTACTACAAATATCCATATTGATGTTTAAGTCTAATTAGTTATTTCAGCACTTAATGATTTATTGTAAACACAACATTAATACCGGAAGGTACTTAGTTCCGTTCGAGAGACAACTCTTTCTCACGGCTTGGTTGTGTTTACTCTTCATGAAAAATGTTACATTGCTGAGGTTTGGCATTTGCATCCTGTTTATGACATGACTATGGCATTTCTCACACTCTCCTACTTCCACAGTGACCTCTTAGGTCATGTGTTTTAAACATGTAATTATATATATATTACAAATAGATTGTTGTCGTTAATGTAGATCAGAAATAGCAATGGGCCAAGGACGGAATCTTGAGGTACTCCGCTTGTAACAGCTGCCTACTCTCAAAAAGAAAGAGAGAGAGAGAGAGAGAGAGAGAGAGAGAGAGAGAGAGAGAGAGAGAGAGAAAGAGAGTCTAAACTATCCCGAAATATAAACTTTCATACTTTGTTTCCAGTAGGTATATGATGTTCCATGACCTGTGCTGAAACTAAGCACATTTCCCGAGGTTGTGGTGAAAGTCCACTGGTTGCAATGAAGTCAAGAAAACAAACTGGTAGTTAAGCTTAAGAAAATTGGGATTAACATAAGGGGAAATAGATTTATGAGGGAGCTGATTTTATTTAAAATATCTGATATTTTTTTATTTTTTTTATTAAAGAATATCGATTTAGCTAATGGCTAAAATCATGTAACTATAAAATCAGAAGAAATAATTAAAAGAAGAGATAACCGAGATAAACGCCATCTATTGATGAAATAAAGGAAGTTCAGAAGTTTAAATTAGCTACGAGTGAGTCTCTCTTTGAAATTTATTTATGAAAGATGTTACTGTTCTTAACATAATTTCATTTTAATTGTTCATTACTTCTCTTGTATTTCTTTATTTTCTGTTCTCGCTGGTCCATTTTTCCCTGTTGGAGCCATTGGGTTTATAGCATCTAGCTTTTCCAATTAGGGTTGGAGCTTGGCTAACAACAACAACAACAACAACAACAACAACAACTACATTAACAACAACAACAATTATAATAATAATAATAATAATAATAAACGTAGCAAGAAAAACTCGAGAGTTGCAGTGCTGCCAGAGCAATTCCCATAATGGTCCATACAGTGTCCTCTTTGTGGTCGTAAAAAGACGGGAATAATTTTAGATTCTGATAATGAGATAAATATTGCTGAGGAGGATTCACTCCAACCCCTCCCCCCCCCCTCCTCTTCCCTTGCCACCAAAATGCAAATTACATTTTATTTGCTTTGTCCCATTTTGGATCTTGACGTTTCATGGAAGTTTAGATTTATTTTTATCTGGAGAGCAAACTTCATCACCCAGTGATAAAAAAACTCCATGCAGAAATTTGTTCTGTTTGGAACATATTGGATAGTATTATTCCAGCTGGGATCAAGTTGTGGAATGGTCTACCTAATCGGGTAGTTGAATTGGTAGAACTTCAAAAGTTCAAACTTGCAGCAAATGTTTTTATGTTGAACAGGCTGACATAAGTCTGTTTTATAGTTTATATATGACATATCTGTTTTGATGTTACTGTTTTTGAAATATTTTATTTTAATTACTCATTATTTCTCATATCGTTTATTTATTTCCCTATTTCCTTTCCCCACTGGGCTATTTTTCCCTGTTGGAGCCCTTGGCCTTATAGCGTCTTGCTTTTCCTACTAGGGTTGTAGCTTAGCTAGTAATAATAATAATAATAATAATAATAATAATAATAATAATAATAATAATAAGTATTTTGGTAGGGACGTCTTGGAAAAGTCGACATGATAGATAACATAAGTTAAAATTAAAGAATCAAGTTGTTGAGGTCAATAGTTTTTTGTATATATAAAGAAGGAATTAATAAAAGGATGAAAAATGGGGAGAGGCTAAGAACTGGTAAAAGCGCAAATGAAAGATGTATCAAATCAAGAAATTTTTTTCCTATACAATAAAGAGCAAGTATTTGTGTGTATATATATATATATATATATATATATATATATATATATATATATATATATATATATATATATATATATATATATGTATATATATATATATAATGTGTGTATATGTATATATATGTATATTTATATATAACTATATATCTATATATATACAGTATATATATATATATATATATATATATATATATATATATATATATATATATATATATATATATATATATATATATATATATATATATATATATATATATATATATATATATAATATATGTTGCATGAAGACGGATGAATGAAGGAAACACCAATGTTGACCATCAATACATTTACTAACACACAACCCTATAAATAATATATAATCTTAGTTATTTAGAAAAAATAAAACTAATGAACATTAAAAATAGAATATTTACATTTATACATAAACTTCACTTTACACTATTAGTCATAATGATTCTTTAAATGTCAGATTAGTTTATCACGTACCAGGAATAGCTCAACACAAGAAACGTAAGAGTTCTTTTTAAATCAGGATAACCTGCTGCCCGTGAGCATGTTATAAAGGAAGTGTTCCTTTTCGTGCAGACTGTTTCAATTAGTTTCCTGTTTGTTGGGTGGTCCTCTTCACTTGAATACTTTAACTAGGGAAGTATTGATTGGAGATGCTCCTAGTGGTAGTCTGGATATCCTGGGAAATTGCTTTTAAAAGAAACAAACAAGCGTATTGACATTTCTTAAAGTTATAATCAACAACCTCTTCATAAATGTAACGTGCCAAGTTTAACATCATAACTAATGTAATTGTTAAGTGCTATACATTAACCCACGTCTTGTGTCGATGTCCCCATCGAAAAAAAAAAAATTATAAAGTTTTACACTTTGTTTTCATTTGCTTTTTCCCTTTTCTCTTTCAATCTTTCGGATCTTCTAAGACGCTTATTAAAACTGTCAATAATATTACCTTTGTTTTCTTTATCATTACTTATACTAAGTGAATGCAACGTTTCTCGTTCTTCTCCATTCCCATATATTTTATCGGTATCAATACCAAATTTCCTCAAGACCTCTTCCATATCAGGCATTTCAACCTCATCTTCATCGGCAATTCTAGCGGTTGGATTATTAGTATTTACTCTACAAGACTTTAATGGCTGATATTGGCTCTGTGTATTACTTTAGATTCATACCCAACTGGTCGTATTCTAAACAGGCCACATTTGTCATCTAATATTTTTTCAATGACCCATTCCTTACTCTTAAACCTATCCTGTAACTTTGTTCTCCCAATTACTTGGTTTTCTCTTATCAAAACCTTTTGCCCTACCTTTAATTCATTATCCCCAGACTGTTGCAACCTGCCCTTTGCTTTCGATGTTCAGTTTTTAAGAGTGTTATGCCCTGCCATTTCCCATGCTTCTCTCTATCTTCAATTGCTTATTAATCCATTCCTTATCTCTTTGTGTCCCTCCAATATCTAAATCAGGGTCCCAACAGTCAATACTTAATTTTGGTTCTCTACCAAATAACAAAAAATAAGGAGAATATCCTGTTACTGAATGAGGGGTTGAATAAAATTGAGATTAGTGACTGCAGATATAAAGGCCATTTTTGCTTTTTCTCTTCATCCAGTGTTCGCAATAAACTATATATTGTTCTGTTTGCCCGTTTTGTCTGGCCATTTCCCTGCGGATGGTAAGGAGACGTTCGAGATTTTGAGATATCAAAGATTTTACAAATTGACCGAACCAAACTGCTTTCAAAGGTCAGAATGTAGTCTTTCCGGAATGCCAAATTTATAAAATACCTCGTTGACCAAAATTCGGGCCACAGTGGTAGCTTTTTGGTCTTTAGTAGGGAACGCCCATAAAAATTTGCTAAAAATATCCGTTAAAACAAGAATGTGCTCTTTACCCGTTGAAGATTTCTCAACAGAACAGAAGTCCATAGCGATAAGTTCAAATGGTCTGCTGGTTTCAATGTGAACTGGAGTTGTTTTAACACCCGGCATCTCCTCCTTTGTGGTCAAACACACTAAGCAATTTTGAATATATTCCCTTACAAAACCCCTAACATTTGGCCAATAAACCCTCTCAGTTAAAACTTTCTCTGTTCTATCTATTCCCTGGTGACCAAATTTATCATGGAGTTCCAACAAACACTTTTTCCGAAGGCTTAATGGAACTGCAAACCTCAATTTTGATCTTTGGAATTCGTTGGTATCTACTTTATAAATTATTTCTTTTTTTATCTGTAAATTTTCTAATTCTCTCTTCCATGTGATTAATTCAGGTTGTAATTTAAGAATCTCTGTTTCCGCCGGTTCACCAAAAATCCATTTTCTAACAACTGTTAAAATAGGACACGTCTTTTGCTTGGTCTCAACATCCTCCCAGTCTAATATGTCCTGTGACATGATGACTCTGACGGAGTCACTTGTTACATAAGGTTCAATCCAGATAGCATCACCATCAGGTTCTTCTGCGTCCCTAACCTGCCTCGAGAGCGCATCAGCATTAGAGTTTTCCTTTCCTGGCTTAAACTTTATTTCAAAATCAAACACTGCTAAATCTGCCACCCATTTCTGTTCAGTGTGATCTAGCTTAGCTGAACTCAAGTTACTGAGAGGCCCATTATCTGTAAAAACAGTGCACCTACTTCCTATCAGATACATCTTGAACTTCTCAGCCATTGCCCAATGCAGACCACATAATTCCAACCTCCTTGAGCTATAATTTCTCATGTTTCTCTCATACTTTCTTAAGGATCGACTAGCATAAGCTACTGGATGTAGCTTCTTGCCGCGTTTTTTGTGATAATACTGCCCCTAGACCTTCAAAACTTGCATCGATTTCTAAAGTAAAGTCCTTACCAAATTCAATCCCTTGCAATATGGGAGCATTGATGAGAGATTGTTTTAACGTCTGAAATGCCTGTTCTTCTTTCTCCTGCCATTTATCCGCAACTTGCTCGCTAGATTTCTTTATTTTTCCCTCTAACAGTGTGTTGAGTGGTTTAGCAATTTGAGCAAAATTTTCTATAAAACGTCTGTAGAAACTACAGAATCCTAAAAAACCTCTCACCTCTTTTACAATCTCTGGTCTTTTCCACTCTTCTACAGCCCTCACCTTTTCTGGGTCTGGACCAATACCGTCATTACTGATTATAAATCCTAAATATCTGACGCTAGTCTTCAGAAAATGACATTTATTCGGCTTTAACCTCAGGCCAAAATTTCTTAACCTTTTTAATAATAATTCAACTTTTTCTAAATGTTCATCAATAGAGTTTGTAAAGATAATAAGATCATCCAGATAAATAAGTAAAAAATCATAAACAAAGTCTCCCAAAATGTTTTCCATACACCTCTGAAATGTAGCAGGGCTATTTGTGAGTCCCATTGGACACCTCCTGTACTGGTAATGACCCCAAGGGACAGAAAATGCTGTCTTATGCCTATCGTCTTTTTTTAATAGAATCTGCTGATAACCTTGTGCCAAGTCAAACGTAGAAAAGAAGTTACCCCCTTCTAATATGTCCAGACTTTCAGATATTCTCGGTAGAGGAAAAGCGTCCTTAATAGTTATCTTATTCAACTTCTGATAATCAATAGTTAACCCAAGTCCCCCTCCTTTCTTTTTTAACAAAACTAATTGGTGCAGCATAAGGGCTTTTACTTTCCTCAATAACTCCTCTTCTTGTCAGATCCTCCAACATTTCTTTGGCCTCTGGTATTAAGGCAGGGGCAATTTGCCTGTATGGCAGTTTAATGGGAGTTTCATTTGTTAGTTTTATTTTGTGTTCCCATCCCTTTGCTGTACCCAAGTCCTCTTCATGAAGCTCAAAACAGTCTCTATACCTATGAATAAGCTCTTCCACTTTACATAAGGCCTCTTCATTTATGTTTATATTAACCTGTATTCCTAGTGCTTTCCTAAAATCCCTTAATTCTCTTTTTGTTAATATCTTATTATCTGAACAAGTCTCTTTGTTTTCTACTACGGCTAAAGTTGCTTCCGCAATCCTTCCATTTGCTTCTATTGTTATTTCATCCTCATTCCAGTGTGCCAAACAAACAAAACCTACACCCCATTCAACAGCTGTAAAACTAGGAATTATATGTACACCTGGCTGTAGATCGTCAATTTTTTCACTAACAATGCCTTCTAACAAAATATTCTCCCTGGGAACATTCTTCAGTTTATCAATAAATACTTTGATTACCTTCCTACTTCGACCAGGGATTTTCCTATTTTGTGTAGGTACACAAATTGCATAACCTAATTTCTCATCGTCTGCCCAAACTTTGAGGTTTTGAGCTACCCTTCGCATGCAACAATCTAACTTTTCAATTTTTCTCTTTTGACCACCGCAGTCGATTCCATCTTCAAATAAATGTGATAGTCCCCATTCCTTGAATAAAGACGTTAAAATATTCATACCTATCAGACATTCTTGTTTTGTATTAATTCCTAGACCCCTCACTCCTTGATCCTTTTTAACATAAAGTACACATTTCTCTACACAAATGTCATTAACATTTATATTTACAACTACATATCCTAAAATGCTCATTTCATTTCCAGCTATGTCGTATATGTAATTACTGTCCTTGTAGAGATTCACATTTTTGGGTTTCAGGAATCTATTGTACCATCTTCCTGATATTAAGCTACAGTTAGCCCCAGAATCTAATAATCCTAGAACACTAACATCACCAATTCTCACCATCAGATTAAGGGTCTCGCTTCTCCTATGTAATTCTCCATTGTTTTGATTTTCACTGCACAATGAACGCACAAGGCCAACGACTTCCATTTCCTTTCCCTTACTGTTAAGTGGTTCTTCATTAGGCCGGACGCTAATTAATAAGCCCGGCTTTGCCAGTTTCCCTGTTCGGTTGTCTCTTCATCACAATGAATTTCCCTAACTACATTTTCCCCTTTATCCTTACCAGAGACTGAACGATCATAAAAGTTTCTTTGCTCATGATACATGCCTGGATTATCTAAACACCTAAAAAAAGGATGACCTCTTAAGCCACATTTCCAGCATTTACCTTCAAATTTATTAAATTCTTTTCTTTTTGCATACCCTTGTTGAGTACTGTGGCCATTTTCAACTTCGTTCATTTTATTATTTGAAGGTTTATTAATTATTCTGTCAGCGTTACAGTTTCGAGCTATGTGACCTTGCCTTTTACAGAGCCAACAATAGAGAACCTCCCTCCTTTCAAAACTTCGCTGTTCTTCTTCCCTTGACTCAAAATCTTTCAATCTATCATTAACAAACTTTCCAGCCTCTTCAAGGAAGATCAATGTTTTGTCACACAATTTTTTCCTTAACTCTGCTGCTAGATGCTTGTTTCTCATCCCCTTCACGAAAACTGTGCACTTTGTTCTCTCTCTCTCTCTCTCTCTCTCTGCGGCCTCCCTTTGACAGCTCTCTTGCACATCCTCGTCTATTTCATGAATTCTATCAACAAATTCCCACACACTTTCGTTCTCGCCTTGTCTTGCACTCCACAATTCTCTCCTTTTATCAAATTCATCCAAGCGTTTTCCATAAGTATCCATTAATATATTTCCTAATTCCTTCATGGTTTCAGGCTTCGCAGCCTTAATAAGAGTTAATGCAGGATCTCTTAAACTTTGACAAGCAAATGATATTTTTTCTGTTTCATTAAAACTCAGCTGACTTGCACAGTAGTCTACTTATTCCAGCCACCTCTTTATTTCTCTTCTAGTGCTATCTTTACCTGAAAATATTTCTAGCTGTGCTGCAGGTCGTGTGAATTGGATTTGAGTGTTTTAATTTTTTCTTTCCTCCTCACAGATAACATTATTTGATTTACTATTCATCAAATTTGATACGAATATTTTCCTGTCCATTTCCGAGATTTTACTTTCGAGTACTTGTACTCGTATTTTCCCCTCGTTCTCTAAAAATTTAAATTTTTCCTCATATCTACTCATTACCTTGTTTAACTGAACCTCTATTTCATGTCTGTAATATGATGTGAGCTTGGCCTCCATTATTTCAAATTTTTCATTATATTCATCTCTGAATCTGTTTAATGTATACTGATAATCTCTTACTTCTTTCTTTTGCAACCCCTTTTTCCTGACATCATCTAGTTCATTAGCTAATACCTGATGCTCGTCCTACATGAATTCAAACATATCATGAATATTTTCAATATCCCCTATCACTAGTGTCTCTGGTGTCTTCCTCACTCATTATGCTGTATATCTTTTGCCTTCAAGTAAAAATAGTTCTATATCTCTTGCCTTCAAGCAAAGACCAACTATCAAATAGTTCGTACACTGAAAATTTCTACGTATTCACTGTCGTAATGCTAACAAGATTCATTGCACACCTAACTGGCACGAAACTAAAGAAGAGGAATGTTGACAGACCTGGTATTTGTGACTCGATGATTTCAGGGTTGTGCTGCAATCTGCTGGGCCCTCCTGGGTTGTGATGTTTCCGTGGATAACGTAATGCTCTGCTACCAAGTGTTGCATGAAGACGGATGAATGAAGGAAACACCAATGTTGACCATCAATACATTTACTAACACACAACCCTATAAATAATATATAATCTTAGTTAGTTAGAAAAAATAAAACTTATGAACATTAAAAATAGAATATTTACATTTATACATAAACTTCACTTTGCACTATCAGTCATAATGATTCTTTGAATGTCAGATTAGTTTATCACGTACCAGGAATAGCTCAACACAAGAAACGTAAGAGTTCTTTTTAAATCAGGATAACCTGCTGCCCGTGAGCATGTTATAAAGGAAGTGTTCCTTTTCGTGCAGACTGTTTCAATTAGTTTCCTGTTTGTTGGGTGGTCCTCTTCACTTGAATACTCTAACTAGGGAAGTATTGATTGGAGATGTTCCTAGTGGTAGTCTGGATAGCCTGGGAAATTGCTTTTAAAAGAAATAAACAAGCGTATTGACATTTCTTAAAGTTATAATCAACAACCTCTTCATAAATGTAACGTGCCAAGTTTAACATCATAACTAATGTAATTGTTATGTGCTATATATATATATATATATATATATATATATATATATATATATATATAATATATATATATATATATATATATAATATATATATATATATAATATATATATATATATATATTTATAATATATATATATATATATATATATAAATATAAATATATATATATATATATTGTGATGGGCCGAGAGAAGGTTGTGACTCAAAGACAGGATGAAAGCAACTGAGTGAGTTTATTATTGAACACTCTCTTTTATATACAAAAGCTCAAGGCAACAGGAAATTTCACGTTCAAAATCGACACCATTACCGGTGAGAAAAACAAGACATGTTTATTCAGGTTCTTTTAGTGCGAGGGAAGAGCGAAGATACAAGCATAATATATACACAAAATGAACTATGTACGATCGTGTGACACACGGTTGGTACATGGCTCCCCCCCTAAAAATGACATACTGTACATGTTAAATAGGGAGCCCAGATCTAGAGAGGTGAACTGGCAGGAGATAAGCAGGTTTTAGACAATCAATGGAGACCCAGTCTTCTTTGCCACCAATGTTTAGTAGGAATGCTTTCGGACTGCGTCGGATCACAAGAAAAGGGCCTGTGTAAGGGGGCGTTAGCGGTGGCTTGCTAGTGCGTTGCACAGGAAGATGTGCGTTGCAGAGCGCAAGCCTGTTGGTATGTGATACTTAGCTAGGGGCTTGTAAGTCTGGCGGCATGGAGTAAATTTTCCCCTTGACGTGACGTATGCGCTGGAGATCGTCGGAGGAGGTTGTAGGAGGAAAAAATTTGGCGTGGACGACCAACGGGGTGCCATACACCATTTCAGCTGCCAAGACGTCGAGGGCATCTTTAGGAGTGGTCCTTAGTCCCAGGAGGACCAGGGAAGCTGAGTAAACCAGTTGGAATCCTTGCAGCGGGACATCAAAGCTGCTTTGAGGGTGCGATGAAAATGTTCAACCATTCCATTGGCAGCGGGGTTGTAGGCCGTTGTGTGATGTAGGGTGATGCCCAGGAGATTCACTACTGATGTCCACAATTGAGAGGTGAAAGTGGTACCCCTGTCAGAAGTAATATGCTCAAGGATACCAAATCTTACAAGCCATCCTGAGAGTAAGGCAGATGTACATGAGGCAGACGTTGCAGTTTCCAGGGGAATAGCTTCAGGCCAATGAGTGGAGCGGTCAATGATGGTAAACAGGTAACGATGTCCTTGTGATGTGGGTAGGAGGCCTACAACGTCGACGTGAATGTGTGCGAAACGACGCTGAGGTTGAGGAAAGGTGCCCACTCCTGAATCCGTATGTCGATGTACTTTGGAAGTTTGGCAAAAAGTACAGGCGCGGACCCAATCCTTAGCATCCTTAGAAATGCCGTGCCAAGTGAGTTTCGTCTTCAGCAGCTGTGCGGTAGAACGGCACGAGGGATGTGAAAAGCCATGAATGAAATCAAACACCTGTCGGCGCATGGGAGCAGGAATCCAAGGTCGCGGTCTACCAGTACTGACATCACAGAGGAGGGTGGTGTTGGAGTCTTCGAGGGGGAAGTCTTCCCAACGGAGGGACGTGCAGGGTGTCTTACATGCTTGATGCTCTGGATCCTGTCGTTGGGCTTCAGCCAGGGCGTTGTAATCCAATCCCAGTTCAACAGCAGCCCACGTGTTTCTTGACAGGGCATCGGCAACGGGATTCATTTTCTCAGGGGCGTATTGAAGGGTGCAATTGTATTCAGCCACGGCGGAGAGATGTCGGTGTTGACGGGCGGACCAGGCGTCAGACTGTCGAGTGAAGGCGTGCACTAGAGGTGTGTGGTCTGTGCGAATGACAAAGGGCGTACCTTTTAAGAAATGGCGAAAGTGACGGACAGCCAAGTGCACCGCCAGCAATTCGCGATTGAAGGTAGAATAACCCGATTCTGCCTTGGACAGTTTTCTGCTGAAGAAGGCCAATGGGCGGGGCGAGCCGTTGACCACCTGCTCGAGTACTGCACCAATAGCGACGTCGCTGGCATCTGTGGAGAGAAGGAGAGGGGCATGTTGGATAGGAAAAGTGAGAGCCGCAGCGGTTGATAGGGCCTTCTTTGCATTGCAGAAGGCCACTTCTTGAAGGGGACCCCACTTTAGGTCCTTTGGCTTGCCCTTGAGGGAGGCGTAGAGGGGAGCAAGAGTGGCGGCAATGGCTGGCAGAAAATGGTGATAATAGTTGATCATGCCCAAGAATTCCTGCTGAGCTTTGACGTTCGAGGGCGCGGGGAAGTCCTGAACAGCTGCTACCTTCTCAGGGAGGGGATGGACTCCTTCAGGAGTGATGCGGAGCCCTAAGAACGACACTTCGTTGGCGCCAGAGGTACACTTATCATACCGGACTACAAGGCCATTTTGTTGCAGGCAGTCGAGCACGATGCGCAGATGATGGAGGTGTTCCTCTTTGAGGAGGAGAACACAAGTATGTCGTCCACATCACATACACAGAAAGGGAGGTCCCCTAAGATGCCATCCATGAGACGATGAAACGTGGCCCCAGCATTACGAAGGCCAAAACAGGAGTAAGTGAAGGTGTATGTACCAAACGGAGTGGTGATGGCGGTCTTGGGGATGTCTTCTGGGTTCATAGGCACCTGATAATACCCCTTCAGGAGGTCGTGTGTAGAGAAAACCTTCGCTTTGTGCAGGTAGGAGGTCACGTCGGCGATGTTTGGGAGGGGGTAGTGATCCGGTTCTGTTTGCATGTTCAGGCACCTGTAATCCCCGCACGGACTAAGGGAGCCGTCTTTCTTCAGAACGATGAGTAAGGGTGACGACCATGGGGTAGAGGCCTTTTGGCAAAGGCCAATTTCCTCTATTTCGGCGAACGTCTGTTTTGCGGCCGCCAATCGTTCCAGTGCCAGACGTCTGAATTTTGCGAAGACTGGGGGTCCCGTCGTCTTGATATGGTGATAAATACCATGCTTGGCAGGGGCCGTGGGTGTTTGGCGAAGTTCTGGACGGAAAACTTATGGGTACGACGTGAGGAGGTGGGAGTAGGCGTCCGTGGGTACGCTGATGTGGAGAGCGAGGTTGGAGGGGGCGGGTTGAAGAGGTGTCGACAAGTACGAGTCTGCGTTGACCAATCGTTGGTGGGCGACATCGACCAGCAGGTGGAAATGAGAGAGGAAATTCGCACCGAGGATTGGCAATGTGATATCAGCAACGGGAATCTTCCAATTAAATTTACCGTTTCCCAACAATAATGTGAGGTTCTCGTAACTGTAGGTGGGTATCGCAGATCCGTTGGCAGCTACCAGGCGGACGTCGACAGATGTAGACAGACTATGTCGTGTCCTGAAGAGTTCCCTTAGCATAAGAGAACGACAAACACCCGTGTCTACCAAGAATCGCACGCCCGTTCCTTCATCATGTAAAAAGAAAAGATTAGAAATACATGAGGCCACCGGTACGAGCGATTGCCTACTCACACATTATTTGGCCACTGACAATCCTAGGCACATTTCTTCACGGTTGCCCCAAATCTGAAGTGGTAGTTGCAAAACTGCGGCGGATGGGAGGTAGTAAGTGGCTGTAGAAGTCATTGCTTGGGGCGCGAGCGATTGGTGGATGGTGGGTGGCTTTGTCGCCGCTTCGGCACGTCATGGGGTAGGCGTGTATGTCCTACGGCATTCACGTCAGCTTCGGTTGACGTTGAATAGGCGTCCTCTTCGTCAGGGGTGGAGGCGTTGATGGAGGTCTTGAAGTGACTGTCCATAAGGGCGTCGGCTTTGGTCATCAATCTCCTTTATGGGTAAAATATCGGCATCGGGTATGGCAGCGCGTACAGGTTCGGGTAAACGGCGTATCCAAAGGGCACGAAGTAGGTTCACCTCACGAGGAGAGCCGTCTGCGGCAGGTTGCAGGCGAGCGATACTGGTCATTTCCCTGAGGGCGAGTGAAGCCCTTTGGTCCCCCAGCTGTTGTTGAGAGAGCTGAAAAAGCTTTGCTATACAGGCAGCTGGCGACAGCGAGTACTGCTGCAGACGGTATGTTTTGAGGGCGTCATACGCTATTGGAATGTCTCCTTGTTCACAAAGCCAGTCGGATATTTCCGGGAAGGTGTCCTCGGGTATCGCCACGAGAACATAATCTGCTTTGGTGGTTGAGCGAATTACGCCCTTCATGCGAAACTGGGCTTCTGCGCGCTGAAACCAAGCAAATGCCTCTCCACTGGCGAACGATGAAAGTTTGAATGGGGCAGCCGCAGCGCTAACTTCTGTAAAGTCCGCCATAGTACCAACGATGGAGGGGCGAGGGGGATGTGGAAGGCAGGAGGAGCAAGTCGACTTCTGGGGTCACCAATGTGACGGGCCGAGAGAAGGTTGTGACTCAAAGACAGGATGAAAGCAGCTGAGTGAGTTTATTATTGAACACTCTCCTTTATATACAAAAGCTCAAGGCAACAGGAAATTTCATGTTCAAAATTGACACCGTTACCGGTGAGAAAAACAGACATGTTTATTCAGGTTCTTTTTAGTGCGAGGGAAGAGCGAAGATACAAGCATAATATATTCACAAAATGAACTATGTACGATCGTGTGATACACGGTTGGTACAATATATATATATATATATATATATATATATATATATATATATATATATATATATATATATATATATATATATATAAATAACCGGTCATGCTTAGCAACATATTATTTGGTCTCTTCCCGTCCCTGGGATAGGGGGTAGAGGGAGTAGTCATACCCTGGTGATAGGGGTGAGAAGGTTGTATGCCCGTGTGAATGCAAATTTATGTAAATATTTAGCAGTAATTTTTGTCGGGTTGTGTACACTAGTTAGTGGATGATTCGCAAGCATTATTGGAAGGGAAAATAATAAGCCTGTGCAGTGGAAAGGTTCCATAATGGAACGGCTTTAACGTTTGGGAAGCAAGAATGCAGGTAAGATAGCTGTCGATGGCGCAATAAGTGTTGGCTGGGCGACGCGTTGCTGATGAGCATGTTGCATTTGTATATTCAACGGCAATAATGAAGATGTTTTTTCTTTAAAAGGATTGACGCGGCTGGAACGTGATCTTGCCTAATTCAGAAAACAGCTAATTGGCCTAAATTGAGATTGCCTAATTTAGAAAACAGCTAATTGGTTAAAATTGAAATTGCCTAATTTAGAAAACAGCTAATTGGTTAAAATTGAAATTGCCTAATTCAGAAAACAGCTAATTGGTTAAAATTGAAATTGCCTAATTTAGAAAACATCTATTTAAAATTTAAACTTTACCGCTTATGTCAGATAATAAACTGATTGGAAAGTTTTGATTTATAATACAATTATAGCTATGACAGTGGTAAAACTTTATTGTTTAAAACAGATGCCACCTGAACAAATAAACATATATGCTCATTAATTAACGCAAATAATAAAACCTTTGTATTTTAAAAACTGTTGATTGATATTATATAAAATTTCTTAGTCGCTAAAGCATATATTTAAACTCGCCTGAATGGCATTTTAGATTTTAGTGATGATTATGTTCTTTCTTTCTATAATTATTCTATTCCACTCATAAGTTTTCACATTATATACCTAATAATTGGAATATTCATTATAACTCTATATATATATATATATATATATATATATATATATATATATATATATATATATTATATATATAATATATATATATATATATATATATATGTATTATATATATATTTATGTGTGTGTGTACTCTCTCTCTCTCTCTCTCTCTCTCTCTCTCTCTCTCTGGGTGTGCTACGCTCTGTGTATTTTCTCCCCACTCTCTCTCTCTCTCTCTCTCTCTCTCTCTCTCTCTCTCTCTCTCTCTCTCTCTCTCTCTCTCTTTATATATATATATATATATATATATATATATATATATATGTATATACATACATATATGTGTGTGTGTGTGCATTCTGTCCAGTCTCTCTCTCTCTCTCTCTCTCTCTCTCTCTCTCTCTCTCTCTCTCTCTCTCTCTCTCTCTCCTGCATTTAAGACGATTAATTTTGTATTCATAAAGGGTATCCCCATGATTCACGCACAATAAATCTGTCAACTTCTTAAATCAAAACGACACACTATAAAAAAAGCTAATTCATTATGAATAGAAGTTGAATTTTCTTCCACACCAACATGAGTCACACAAAACTTTATTAAGTAATTTAATACGAATGGATTTTAGGTTTTTAACTCTCTCCTCATTCATTCTTTTACCTCATAACTTGAAAAGATTATTTTTAGGGAAATGATGATAATAATTATTACGAAAATTTCCTCATAAAATGGAAGCCTTGAGAAGAACACAGCCTTTCCCATTCTTTTTCAAAATTAGAAATCGTGGAAATCTAAAGTTGATGCACATTTTTTTTTTTTTACACGCACATGTTTGTATTTTTTCGTGCGTTATGCGGAATTGCATACAAATTAGGGGGAGTAAGTGAAAGCCGTATTTTGTATGTTCATAGATACAGACAAAAACACTCATGTTATCTGTACATATGTATATATAATATTTTTATGTATGCATATATGTGTGTATTTGTATATATAGTGTGTGTATGGTTTTGGAGGCAGTATTAATTATATATATATATATATAGAGAGAGAGAGAGAGAGAGAGAGAGAGAGAGAGAGAGAGAGAGAGAGAGATGTGTGTGCGTGTGTATGTTTGTGTGTACATGAATGTATAATGTTTGCCTTTGAATAAAGATATACAGTTTCTCTGTCAGTTAATGTACGTACCATCCAATTACGAAATACACCCCTGCAAGTAATACCATGCCATGTGTAACTAGTGTGTATTTCTTGTTAACACCCAAGGAGGGAGAATTTTTAGTTTTATTCTCATTAAAAGAAAATCTATAGATTAAACCAACAAAACTTATCCTCACCTATATATTAAATATTTCAATGATACGTGTCCTGATGGCTAAGGGAGAACAATGCTTTGATGGTAGTCATCTGCGTCACCCTTCCAGGATTAATGACATTGAATGGACGGATATAATGGAAAGCACTACTTCTCATTCCCCTTTCCCCATTCAATGAGCCGACGACTGAAAATGATTATTTCAATTTTCATCTATGTGAGATTAGAAGGTTTTTTTCTATAGAGCTCGTAGTCGAAAACATTGGGAGAGTTAAAAGTTAAGGATACGCTGTTTCCTCTTTGGAATTTGAAATTAGAATCGCCAAATCTTGGATAGAATTCTAGATTGAAACAGT
The DNA here is from genome assembly GCF_036898095.1 of Palaemon carinicauda. Lineage (NCBI taxonomy): Eukaryota > Metazoa > Arthropoda > Malacostraca > Decapoda > Palaemonidae > Palaemon > Palaemon carinicauda. The sequence goes on along the minus strand of NC_090752.1, from coordinate 90,387,238 downwards.
TACAGTTTTGGATGTAACTGTCGTACATTCATTACTTAATGAGTTACTATTTCTTTTGGAAATAACATTTTCATTATACTCTCAAATGTAAAAAAAGGCCTTGTAAACCAAATTGGTTTTAATTATATATTGTTTTTTTGTTGTTTTTTATGTATTGGGATTTCATTATATCACGTTTATAAAACACGTAAGGGTATATAAATTTATTATTGACTTGAAAGATATTTGATTTTTCTTGTTTCACTGACATTAGGTAATCATATTTTGTGTTAAAAAAGGTATAGCTTTTTTTTTTTTTTTTTACATTTTAGTACGATGTTTTCCCTTTTAGTGATTTTTCAATGGATGAGCTGTGATTTATATGGGATTCAAATTATTTCGTAAGATAAATTTATATTCACCAAAATTATTAAAAAGAAAATTATTTTTCTCAGTAATATATTTATGTGATTTAGAGTATACATATGAATATATATATATATATATATATATATATATATATATATATATATATATATATATATATATATATATATAAATATATGTGTGTGTGTGTGTAAATATTTGTGTGTGTGTACATTGTGTTTTTGTAACTGAGTGAGTGTGTGTGGTTGCGTGTGGGAATGTACAGTATGTCTTTTGTGTGCATTTATGTATAATCGAAGAAAGAAACTAAGATCATTTGAATGGAGCTTTTAATTACGTAGAAGAAAAAAGTAGTGATAGGAAAGGTGTGAGGTTAATATAAACCTTTTTTAATTAACACAATTACCTTATGTGAATTATCTTGATGAAAATATTAAATTACTAATGACAGTTGTGAGTGTTGATCTCCTTTTGAAATAATGAAGGTGATATTCGTTATAGACACATACCACTGCATACCTTGGCAGAGAAGATGGACCCTGAGATCCGCAAAGTCATACTACCACTCCATCACCTTACTGGTTGTGATTCATCAAGCAAATTTGGAACTAAATCTTCTGGTTTGAAAGCAAAGCCTGCTCAATATCTCTGTGAATTTGGTAAGGATCCAACCAATATTGACTTTGCGGCAGTTGAAGAGTATCTTGTGAACGTCTTCAAATCTGGAACACCATGTAAATCAATGGACCAGCTGAGGCATCATCTCTACCATCACAGCAAGAAGACCATATAGACCTTCCTCCAACTAGTCGCTCAGTTAAAGGACACATACTTCGAGCATTCTATGGGACATACTTGCAGTTACACAGCCTTGACAATGCAGAACTAAACCCGTGCGAGTTTGGCTTCTATCAGGATTACTGTGCTCTGCTGCCCGAGAGAATGCAGTTATTGCTTCCAAATGATTTTCCACTCCCATGCAAATGTTCTGCCTGTGCTACCCAGCGCTGTCCTTGCAGACAAAATCAAATTACATGTTGCCCCTACTGCAGCTGCCAGTCAAACAACACAGGCTGTAGAAATCCGGTATCATAGAATCGTTTCACTAGTAAATAGGTTTCATGCATGCAACTGATATTCTTCTAAAATGTTGGTGTAAAGGTTGATGGAAAATGATTTTTGTACCCTTCTTATCATATCTGTTAAGTTAAATGATGTTCCTGTGCATTGCCGTATGTCTGTCTTTTGCATGTATGTAATTGGCAAAAGTTGCCGATTTTCGCTATTTTCAACTCAACCTCAAAGGACTACTATTTGTGTTAGAGACTTCAATTCTTTTTCTAAAATTACCTAATATTGTATGGTATTCAGATGTGCATTCAAATAAACAGTTATATCATCATGAGTTTTTTTGTTGGCCTTCAAATGAAAGAAAGTTTTAATTTCAAGCATAAGTAAAATTACGTCACACTTTGACCTCTGGTGACCTTGACTTTCATCTGATGACCTTGAACTTGTTTTCATGTTGTAGATAACTAAACTAGCTTCAATTTAAGCACCAACACAAAACCATAGGTTAATTGTGTGCAATGTTGTGTTAATTTTAATTTCCCGTACCCCTAACTTTTGGAGCGATTTTGCATCAGAGCATTTCTAACAAACTAGTGAATATCTCCATTACTGCCGGGTTTCAGAACAAACACCCTCGCTAAAAATGTGTCCAAGGTGGTCCACTATCAAAATCAGGTGGGTAATTTTGTGGACATAAAATGGATGCAAACACCCCTTGGCTCCAGGACTAATGGCAGAGATGACAGTAATATTATAAAACTATTATGGCAATATGAGTCACTAACATTTAAACGAATTATTTCATTTGGAAAATTTTATTTGGACAATACAATTGGAGCTTTTGTGTAGGTTGTGGTATATATATATATATATATATATATATATATATATATATATATATATATATATATATGTGTGTGTGTGTGTGTGTGTGTGTGTGTGTGTTTATGTGAAGTTATATATTTGTATACGTTGTTTAAAGTAATATTTTACTACATGCTGACATGAATCCCCCATTCACCTACGTTATCATCCATCTATCTATCTATCTATCTATATATATATATGTGTGTGTGTCTAATATATTACTTCTAACTGTAATTGAACATTTTAACATTTATCTTCTTAAGACCCATAAAAGAAACAAAAATAACATTTTTTTTTCCATTTTCTTTGTTTCTTTAATGGGTATTTCAAAGAAACATATTTATACACACATACACACACGCACACACACACACATATATATATGTATATATATATATATATATATATATATATATATATATATATATATATATATATATATATATATATATGTGTGTGTGTGTTAAATTCAGGTACCGTATATGTAATATCTATTGCAGTGTCTTTTTAGCCACGACATATATATATATATATATTGCAGCCACGACGTATATATAAAAACGAGTAAAACCTATCGTCTATTTCATGAATTTTTCAATGTCTTATTTTAGCCACGACTTAATGTATAATCATCAGCATCATCCCCACTTCCTCCTACTCATATTGACGCCAAGGGCCTCGGTTAGACTTTGATAGTCATCTCGATCTTGAGCCACGATCGTGGCTTTACCGCTAGACCCCGTGAAGCCACGATCGTGGCTTGCTAATCCTCTGTTCAAATTCCCTGTTCTCACGTCCCCACCAAAGACTATATACTGAAGGAAGATAGGAAGGCTCAAAATAGAATGTTAATACGCTAGTTGGCAACTCCAAAGTGAACACAATAGTTGGTTGCTCCGATTTCAGATGGCGTTGTAAGTATACATCGTTTGTCGTCTGTTTGTTTATATTCAGAATTTGACAGTTGACTCAAAAGAAATCATGGTGCCGACAGTGAATAAGTCACACAAGTGTGTTGTGTGCCATAAACAAAAAGAAACCGATCCTCATTAGGTGTTTCACAGGTTCCCCAAGGACAAAGAACGGTGAGTTCAAACAGTAAATACATGCAGTATGTGCTGCTAATGAGTAAGCCCCGCTGATATTTGATGTAAGATTAAGGCAAGGCATCCACAGTAGATCTATTTTGTTTTTCATTTTTTGTTGGCTTGTATGCTACCTTAGTTCTATTTCCAACCCCCTTTTGATTATTTTTGTGTGTTATACAATTTTGTGTTATTTTGATCCTTCTAATTTTACATTTATACATTTATTAGTTTATAATACTAAACTATACATGAGTGCATCATGCTTTTCCATTTCAATAAAAAATAAAATACAATTGTGTTTTAATACACCTAATATCTCTCCATCTTACAGTGGCCTACAAACTGTAATTAAATGTATGCTTACACATAAGCATTTGTGGCTAAGTTTAACAAATCAGATATACAGTATGGTTTAATTTATTCGAATATGGTATTGTATAGAACATTTAAAAATGGTTGTAATATACTGTACAATACTTCAATTTGCAAGAAAATTAACTAAATCATAAGAGATATAGCTATTGAATTTCTGAAAAATAGACTGAGAAACATAATTTGCAATTTAGTTACCTAAAATTTAAGAATATCATGAATATATGAGTAAAATATACTGACATAGTAATGCAAATTATGAACAAATATGTCGCAAAATTTACAATCGAATTCCATCCTATATACCCGTAAGCATTACCGCTCTGAATGTTTGGTTGCTCGCTCAACAGATGGAGCCATTCGTTTCGCATGGGAGTATCTGGCATCTTTTCATAGCACACTCATATGTGTGTTAAAAGCCTGAGCCTTCCTATCTTCCTTCAGTATATAGTCTTTGGTCCCCACTAGACAATTTAGGTGGCCTGGATACGTCACAGCAATGCTTCCTTCCCATTGGCTCACTAATGCCATGTCATAATGTAGCAACCAATGACATTATCAGCTTTTGTTTTGGTCTTGAATGTGGGTGCTTTCGGCGGCAAGTTTCCTGTTGTGTGACACGAACTTATTGCTACATCTTTTACGTAATATTTCGGATTTATACGCCAATATTTATTGATATAATGGCTTCCTCTGATTCTTGAATGTTTTGTAATGAAGGAAAAATGTTTGGCAAAGCAGTGAACAACGGGATTTCATTCAAAAGAGTTTGTTTACAAAGACGACATCTTTGCCAAAACGCTGTGTTGCTGTGTTGTTTCTGTTGTCTATGTGAAATTTGTATTGTGAGCGTTTATTGTGACTCAGTATCAGTTTATATATATTACATGCCAAAGTGTAATGCAGGATAACAACTACAAAAGCAAAACCAAGCCAAAATATTGTCCTTGTTATTTTTTTCTTTGAGCGTCGTAGACTCGTTTTGACAGCTGGATGTAAATACAGGCACGTGAGTACAGGTCTCCAATGTAAACATTAGTTGCTGCCTACATTTTTATTTAGATTTAGAAGCATATTTAATTATGTGCTATTTAATTGAATGATAGTGTTTTAATTCTTTATTATTTTACGGAATATTGCCTATAATCCCACACTCTTTTAGGGAATAAAATATATTATAGGATAAGCCGAATAGCTTCACTTGAAAATTTGGTAACACTTTTCATGCATGGGAAACACATCACCTACTTATGAGGACCTTTTTTCAGTGTAATAATTGAAGAAACAGAGTAATGATTAGATACACACTAATATATGTGAGTAACACTTTGTTGTACTGTAATTATGATTTTGTTTGTGTCTTGTACTTGTGTATGTCTTTATGAATGTCTTTATGAATGTAACTTACAGTGGTAAATTTGTATTGTATTACAGGGTGTGATTTCGAACAGAAAATATGTTTTCCTATAGTAAATAACGTGATTTAACTGAATTTGACCTTCATTTCAACCGCAAACATACAGATCATCCAATTCGGCTTACTTTAAGTTGACGAATTGGTTGCTGTTAATACGGATGAAATGAAGGTGAAAACCGGTTAAATCACGTTATTTCCTACAGGAAAACATATATTTTCTGTTAAAATGGTTAAATATAATCACTGTTGCCATATGTGTTGTATTAAAATATTTAAAAATAAGCACTTGCTCAACGGTGTCACTTCTCTTAGGAATGTACTGCGGATGATAACATTAGCAACGTTACCAATGATATGTAGTGCTACCAACGTTGACGTACGGTACACAGAGTTACCAACGACTCGATGACATTACTAACGATACAAATGCTTGATATTTCCATATGTATTTTAAATAATTTTTCATATAAGTTTTACTCAATATATAAAAAGTACAAAAAGAGCACAGAACCTAACAAACCCACATAACCTAACCTAGTACAGTAGTATGACAGGTCACAAACCTCAGGTATTTACTAAAAACGTTAAAATTCTCCATATTACGAATGATACACAGAGTTGCCAACGGTACGGTGACATTGCTAACGATAGCAATGTTAGATATTTCCATACGTATTTTAAATAATTTTTCCAGATAACTTTTACACAATATATAAAAAGTACAAAAAGGGCACAGAACCTAACAAACTCACCTAAACTAACCTAGAAGTTCCCCGGTCACAAAACACATATAATGACTATTGAGGAATGACTTACCTATATGAAGATGACGATGAAACTTGTGGGTCACGGGAGGGTGAGACTGACGGCTTAACTCCTATGACTGGGATGTGGATGGATGAGGGGCATCAGGGTCTTGTGGGTCTAGGGGGTCCATTGGCTGTTGTTGTATTGGAGGGTAGAGGCGACTGGCAGTAATGAAGAAATGGTGCAGTAACGTATGTTCTGGGTAGTAGTGGGTAAAAAAGAACCTGGAAAAATATTGGTTGAAATATTCAGTCTTCATTCCAGGTCTCTGAACCCACTCCTTCACTTCTCTCCAGAGAGTATGGAAGGTTGGGTCTTGGGGGTCAACGAAATGTTCAGAATGATTAATAGTCTTATGTTCGTAACCAATTTCCGAGAGAGTTGTAGGCAGACAACTTATCACTGATAATAACACTACCAGGTGTGATATATTTCTGAATGAGTAGCAGCACCTCGTTTAGTAGAAGGGGGGAGGGAACTAAAGGGATAATAAGAAATTTCTTTGATTCACGTTCAATACCCCCAAAGACCCATATGGCACTTAACGGTCTACCACGGTTGTATTTAGCTTTACAAAAATGAGATTCGTCTATTTCAACTATTAGTCCATCACCACCAATTGCCTCTTGATTAATTATCGAAGAAGTATTCAGTAACCTCGGAACAGAAACTTCTCCAATCGACAGTAGTTTTGGAGGATATGTCGATACCCTCCATGAGGGTCTCATGGTCCCAATGTTTATGCAAAAAATGGTTTGCAAATAATATTATCTTCCGTGGGGATAGACGACTTTTTACCAAAAGTGTACCTTTATAAAAAGTAACGGTATAAGCACGACGACGTTTCTTCTTGGTTTTAGGTATGCTGGTTTCAGTATTACAATAAAACACGTGAATGTCTTTCCTATAAGGTAGAAGGGAACGGCACTTGGGGCACTGTAAGCGATGAGGAATTACGTTGTGTGCTATCAGGAAATTATCAACATTGGTTGAAGAATCATAAAAATCACCATGGAATTTAGCAAATGCTTTTAGGTACGGAATACTGCAGCCGTTATAAGTTTCTATAACTTCCTCCATCGCAAAATACGAAAAAATAAATCTCACTTGAAATGACGGCCACCTTACTAGGACAAAGGTTTCAAGGGAAAAGGATTTGGTGGAAGGGGTATGAAGAGACCACTCAAAGAGATAAAGGAAGGGGGGTAGGGAAATACCAGTTGACAACCCCCTTGTGTAAACTTTGAATACGTATCGGTTCGTGATTGGAGTCTAGATGGTAAACATGAATGAACTTAATAGGGAAACTAGTCCAGAGAAAGTATTTATGTGAAACCGGGGAGTGAAAAGGAAATAACAAAAGAAATAAACAATATAGGAAGATAAAATGGAATGAATGATGAATAATATTGAATGGGAATATAAAATTAGATTATTTTATTTTACCATGAATGAACTGGATAGGGAAACTAGTCCAGAGCAAGTATTTATATGAAACCGGGGAGTGAAAAGGAAATAACAAAAGAAATACAGTGAGCCCTCGCTACTTCGCGGTTCGACCATCGCGGATTCACCAATTCGCGGATTTTTTTCATAACATATACATACACATATCGCGGATTTTCCGGAAATTTCGAAAATACCGCGATATATGAAGACCCCAAATACGTATTTCGTTAATTCCATTAATACTGTAATTAGTAATATCTGCTCTTACTGATGGTTCATTGCATTACATATGACATATACAGTGAACCCTCGCTACTTCGCGGTTCGACCATCGCGGATTCACCACTTCGCGGATTTTTTCCATAACCCATATATATACAGTAATATATATATATATATATATATGTATGCATGTATTTATGTATATATGTAGGTATGTATATGTGTATACATATATATATATATATATATATATATATATATATATATATATATATATATATATATATATATATCTAAAGTAGGAAGATGTTATGTAGTTCTAAGGGAAAAGTATGGGAAATATGTCTGGGTAATAAGCAAAGCTCTACCTCCAGTTTGTTTCTACATTATGATCAGAGATAAATGTAAACAAAACATTGGTTGCCATTTTTTATCGTGCTTTTTAGCATGTTTAGGAAATGCATGATATAAAATCACCTTTAATATTTGTGCCTGTTTTAGTTTAGGGTACTGTAGTACATGTATTAAGTGTTCTGTACATTAAAGGGTAGTTTGTTAACAGTACAGTACTACGTACAAGGGAAGGTTTTAAAAGTCTGAATATACATGTTGAATAAATAGGTAAATATGGTGTCACTACTTCGCGGATTTTCACCTATCGCGGCCGCGACTGGAACCTATCTACCGCGATAAACGAGGGTTCACTGTAATTCAGTACAGAAAGAAATAAAACACGAAAAGAGAATGTGATCATACGATAATTCAGTATATAGTACGTAGTAAAATTAAATCGAACATGAAACGCAAATCAGATGCAGTCATACCGTATTTGAATGGTGTAAGGCTGCTGATGGCTACTACTACAAATGTAATGGATGTGCATCTTTTCCATGAATCTTTTGTATGTGTACGTACGTAGTACTGCATCCAATAATATTCTTTGTTGCAAATATCACATCTCGAATAATTGTACATATCCTACAACAAAACAAGCGTAAAATAGCGTACGTAAAGCTGTATACGTAGTACCTTGTATTTGAATTGGTAACTACTACGTAGCATGTAAGACGGATTGTGATTGGTTCAAGTGCTGATAGATGACGAATCAGAGCCCAAGTTTTGAAATCTAGCCTGTGATTGGAGTTTTGACCGCTTCTCCAACCTCCAGCATCTTTTCGCGGCCACTTTGTTCGCCGCTCTCTCGCCGGGTAGATGCTGCTGCGTTATTGTGAACTTTAATCTCTGCTGTGCGTGACTGTTTTAAGTTGAACTGTTTGTTGAACTTTCTGTTTAACACCTACTGTACAATGGCTCCCAAGCGTTCTGCTTCTGCTAAGGCTGGTAGTGAGCCTAAACGCCACCGAAAGATGATGACGATTGCTGAGAAGGTGACGCTTCTCGATATGTTAAAAGAAGGCAGAAGTTACGCGGCCGCAGCCCGCCATTTTGGAGTGAACGAATCCACTGTTCGCTACATCAAGAAGGACAAGGCGAACATTAGAAAGACGGCTATCATCACCTTTAGCAGATCAGCGAAGCGAGTCATTACCACGCGTAATAAAACGATCGTACGCATGGAAGGTGCTTTAGCAGTCTGGATTGCTGCCTGCCTGAAGAAGAACATAGCCTTGGATACGAACACCATCCGAACCAAGGCTTTGGGCTTGTATGAGAATTTTGCGGCAAAGGAACCTCAAGACGACGATGGCGACCATGCTGAAGAAGAAGATGATGTAGATGAATCTCAACCAGGGACATCCACTGATTCCCAGCCTCAGAAACAACGTTTTTCCGCCAGCAAAAGCGTTTCCCTGCATGGCGAGGCTGCTTCCGCTGACACTGCCGCTGCTGAAACTTACGCGAACGAGACGTTCAAGAACATTATCGCTGAAGGTGGATACAAGCCGGAACAAGTGTTTAATATGGATGAGACCGGCTTGTTTTGGAAGAGAATGCCGTCGCGAACTTTCCTGTTCAAAGAAGAAGCCAAAGCCTCTATCTTTAAAGCATTCAAAGATTGTGTTACCCTCGTGATGTGTGGCAATGCTGCTGGATTTTTGCTAAAGCCGGGGCTTATTTACAAGTCGAAAAATCCTCGCGCTTTGAAAAATAAAAATAAGAATCTCCTTCCCGTGTACTGGATGCATAATCAAAAAGCATGGATTACGAAGATGCTGACCTCCAACTGGTTCCACCAGTGTTTTATCCCGCAAGTCAGCAAATATCTCGTAGAGAAGGGCTTGCCATTTAAGATCCTTCTCCTTATGGATAACGCTGGTGGACACGCAACTGATCTGTCGCATGAGGGCATTCAGGTTGAGTTCCTGCCACCCAACACCACGTCATTAATTCAACTGATGGACCAGGGGGTTATCAGGGCGTTCGAGGCCCTCTACACGAAGAATACCTTGGCGGACCGCGTTGCGTGTGTGGATGCTGCCCAAGAAGATGAAGATGAAAATTTCAATTTGAAGGCGTACTGTACACAATAGCCATGTGCCTGCAGAACATCCAAAAGGCACTGCAAGAAATGAAACCTGCTACTGTTAATGCGAGCTGGAAGAAGTTGTGGCCCAAGATTGTTTACGATGACGAGGGATTTACACCGTCTGAGATTCAACACACTGCAATACGCAAATCTGTGCAGTTGGCTGCGATAATTGGAGGTGACGGGTTTGGCGACATGACGACTGAAGACGTCGACGAGTTGTTGGACTGCCATTCCCAGCCGCTAACTGACGCAGACCTAGAAGACCAGACGAAATCGGCCAGTGAAGAAGACAGTGAAACGCAGGAAGAGACCCTAGAAAAGGTCGAAGAAACGGGCTTAACATTAGAACGGCTTGCCAAGTTCTGCAACCATGAGAAGGAGGTGAAAGAAATGTCGCAAGAGTGGGACGAGGATATGGTTTGGTCTATGCAATTCTGCAACAAGATCGATGACATCATGACTCCCTACAGGATGCTCTTCGAGCGAAAAAAGAAGCAGCGGCAGCAACTTCCGATCACAATGTTCTTCCAGCCTCGCAAAAAAGAGCCAGTTCCTCCTGCTACTACGCCTTCGGAAGAAATTGAAGAAGTGTCCCAGGAAGAAGTTGAAGAGGTGTCCCAGGAAAAGATACCTCCGTCTAAAGAGATGTAAAATACTATCATTGGCTGCACAGTAGAAGACATCATCAGCTTCATCATCATCATTTCTACTGTGCAGCAAATTCATCACCATCATCATTCAAGTTTTTCTTCAACTTCTTTCGTGGTGAGTACAGTAACAATCTTTATTTTTTTTTATACATGTTTTACTTTGATAGTCTAACATTTTAATATTTGTGCCTGTTTTAGTTTAGTATGCATTAAGTTAAAGGGAAGGTTTTAAAAGTCAGAATATACATGTTATAACCTATCATATTTTTTTGTTTAAAATTTACATTTACGTACGTTAAAAAAAACAACTCTCTCTCTCTCTCTCTCTCTCTCTCTCTCTCTCTCTCTCTCTCTCTCTCTCTCTCTCTCTCTCTCTCTCTCTCTCTCTCTCTCTCTCTCTCGTAAATTGTTTTCCTGCTTTGCTACGTATGTACTGTATGATTATATATAGATACGGTAAATAATATTTGTAATAACTTATTTTCTAAAAGCTTTTACTGTAATATCATCATTTATCACTTTCATCATGCGCGTTAAATACCTTTGTTTGTTTATTACGATCGAAGATGGGGCGTACTTTGTGATGCCGCCGTTTCAGGCAGCGTCATAAAGAAAAACATTTCATTTGGAAGTCCTAAGAAAAATTAAGTAAAACATTGGTAATAACAAAATCAACATACTGTACTGAATAATCGATATAATCGATGCAAAAACTAACCTATACACAGATGTGTAAATGCGTTTGTTTCTTCATTATGATCAGAGATAAACGTAAACAAAACATTGGTTGCCTTTTTGGCGTGTTTAGGAAACGCATGATATAAAATCGCCTTTAATATTTGTGCCTGTTTTAGTTTAGGGTACTGTAGTACATGCATTAAGTGTTCTGTACATTAAAGGGTAGTTTGTTAACAGTACTACGTACAAGGGAAGGTTTTAAAAGTCTGAATATACATGTTAAATAAATACGTAAATATGGTGTCACTACTTCACGGATTTTCACCTATCGCGGTCGGGTCTGGAACCTATCTACTACGATAAACGAGGGCTCACTGTAAACTCAATATAGGAAGAAAAAATGCAATATATGATAAATAATATTGAATGGAAATATAAAATGAGATGATTTTAAAAGGTATACGATAATAAAACGAGTAATTGGAGGGGAAAAGCTTCTGCGCAGGGGGAGGGATTTATGCGCAGGTTGAAAACTGATATGCACGTATGTACGTATGGGTGCTAATGTTAGCATGGAATGCTAACATTTTATCTACATCAGACGTTGGCAGCACTGGTTACTGTATTTTTTCATGAAATAATCTTTGCAACGGCGTCTCCAAAGTTTATCCAGATATACTGTTTTGTATTTTCCTCCGATTATAATATATTCAAGAAGGTAATGTATAGAGAAGAAAAGGCTTGTTTTACGATTATATATCGTTTCCCCAGTATATTTTCCCCACCCAAAACCCCAAGTTTCCACTGGGGGTCCCCCATTATCGTAGGATATAGGGTAAATTTGTATTGTATTACAAGGTGTGATTTCGAACAGAAAATATATGTTTTCCTATAGTAAATAACGTGATTTAACCGAATTTAACCTTCATTTCAACCGCAAACAAACAGATCAACCAATTCGGCTAACTTTAAGTTGACGAATTGGTTGCTGTTAGTACGGATGAAATGAAGGTGAAAACCGGTTAAATCACGTTATTTCCTACAGGAAAACATATATTTTCTGTGAAAATGGTTATATATAATGATTGTTGTCATACATGTTGTGTTAAAATATTTAAATATAAGCACTTGTTCAACGGTGTCACTTCCCTTACGAATGTACTACGAACGATAACATTAGCAACGTTACCAATGACACACAGTGTTACCAACATTGACGAATGGTACACAGAGTTACCAACGGCACGATGACATTACTAATGATAGCAATGCTAGATATTTCCATACGTATTTTAAATAATTTGTCCATATAAGTTTTACTCAATATATAAAAAGTACAAAAATGGCAGCACAGAACCTAACAAACCCACCTAACCTAACCTAGTAGTATGACAGGTCACAAACCTCAGGTATTTACTGAAAATGTTAAAATTCTCCATGTTACGAATGATACACAGAGTTACCAGCAGTACGTTGACATTACTAGCGATAGTAATGATAGATATTTCCATACGAATTTTAAATAATTTTTCCATATAAGTTTTACAAAATATATAAAAAGTACAAAAAGGGCACAGAACCTAACAAACCCACCTAACCTAACCTAGGAGTTCCCTGGTCACAAAACACATATACAGTAATGACTATTGAGGAATGACTTACCTTTATGAAAAAGATGTCGAAAGTTGCGGGTCACGGGAGGGTGAGACTGACGGCTTAACTCCTATGACTAGGATGAGGATTGTTATGGGGCCAATGCTTATGTAAAAAGTGGTTTGCAAATAATATTATCTACCATGGGGGTAGACGACTTTTTCCCAAAAATGTACCGTTTTAAGAAGTAACGGTATAACCACAACGACGTTTCTTTTTGGTTTTAGGTATGTTAGATTCAGTATTACAATAAAACACGTGAAAGACTTTCCTGTAAGGTAGGAGGGAAAGGCACTTGGGGTACTATAAGAGTTGAGGAATTACGTTGTGTGCTTTCAGGAAATTATCAACATTGGTTGAAGAATCATAAAAAACACCATGGAATTTAGCAAATGCTTTTAGGTACGGAATACTGCAGCCGTCACAAGGTTCTATAACTTCCTCCATCGCAAAATACAAAAAAATAAATCTCACTCGAAATGACGGACACCTTATTAGGACAAAGGTTTCAAGGGAAAAGGATTTGGTGGAAGGGGTATGAACAGACCACTCAAAGAGGTAAAGGAAGGGGGGTAGGGAAATACCAGTTGACCACCCCCTTGTGTAAACTTTGAATACGTATCGGTTCGTGATTGGTTAAGGGAAAAACAACGGAGTCTAGAGGGTAAACATGAATGAACTAAATAGGGAAACTAGTCCAGAGAAAGTATTTATGTGAAACCGGGGAGAGAAAAGGAAATAACAAAAGAAATAATCCCAATATAGGAAGATAAAATGGAATGTATGATAGATAATATTGAATGGGAATCTAAAATGAGATGATTTTAAAAGGTATACGATATTAAAATGAGTAACTGAAGGGGAAGAAGCTTCTGCGCAGGGGGGGGGGGGTGATTTTTACGCAGATCGAAAACTGGTATACACGAACGTACGTACGTACGTACGTACGGGTGCTAATGTTAGCATGGAATGCTAACATTTGATCTGCATCAGACGTTGGCAGCACTGGTTACTGTATTTTTTCATGAAATAATCTTTGCCTCGGCGCCTCCAAAGTTTATCCAGATATACTGTTTTGTATTTTCCTCCGATTATAATACATTCAAGAAGGTAATGTATAGAGAAAAAAAGGCTTGTATTGCGATTATATATCGTTTCTCCAGTATGTTTTACCCACCCAAGAGCCCGAGTTCCCACTGGGGGTCCCCTATTATCGTAGGATATAGGGTAAATTTGTATTGTATTACAGGGTGTGATTTCGAACAGAAAATATATGTTTTCCTATAGTAAATAACGTGATTTAATCGAATTTGATCTTCATTTCAACCACAAACAAACAGATCAACCAATTTGGCTAACTTAAGTTGACGAATTGGTTGCTGTTATTACGGATGAAATGAAGGTGAAAACCGGTTAAATCACGTTATTTCCTACAGGAAAACATATATTCAGTGATGGTTATATATAATTACTGTTGTCATATATGTTGTGTTAAAATATTTAAATATAAGCACTTGTTCAACGGTGTCACTTCCCTTACGAATGTACTGCGAACGATAACATTAGCAACGTTACCAATGACACACAGTGTTACCAACGTTGACGAATGGTACACAGAGTTACCAACGGCACGATGACATTACTAACGATAGCAACGCTAGATATTTCCATACGTATTTCAAAAAATTTGTCCATATAAGTTTTACTCAATATATAAAAAGTACAAAAAGGGCACAGAACCTAACAAACACACCTAACCTAACCTAGTAGTATGACAGGTCACAAACCTCAGGTATTTACTGAAAACGTTAAAATTCTCTATGTTACGAATGACACACAGAGTTACCAGCAGTACGGTGACATTACTAGCAATAGTAATGATAGATATTTCCATACGAATTTTAAATAATCTTTCC
The DNA here is from genome assembly GCF_036898095.1 of Palaemon carinicauda. NCBI lineage: Eukaryota > Metazoa > Arthropoda > Malacostraca > Decapoda > Palaemonidae > Palaemon > Palaemon carinicauda. The sequence continues at coordinate 90,372,191 of NC_090752.1, read as the reverse complement.
ATATAAGTTTTACAAAATATGTAAAAAGTACAAAAAGGGCACAGAACCTAACAAAACCACCTAACCTAACCTAGGAGTTCCCTGGTCACAAAACACATACAGTAATGACTATTGAGGAATGACTTACCTTTATGAAAGATAAAATGGATTAAGGATATTAAAAAGTGCATTACAAGTCTATCTAGTTTTTAGTGTTTTTTAATAGTTCAGCTAATAGTGTCAGAAAACTGTGATTGTGTTAAGAGTATTAACGCTATTTTTAGCTTGTTATTTGAGGATTGTCGATTGCATTTGGGCTTTTTATGAAATAGTTTGAGCTGGGCGTGATCGTGTAAGACTACGACAGTTTATTAGTATATGCCATTCAATGATAAAGACAACAAAATGGCAATTATTTCTTAAAGTTACCTTTATTTCCGTCCATGCCTATATACCGGCTTGGGGGTACACTCGGGCATACTATCCTATCTAATTTCTCTTCCTCCTGTTTTGGTAAAGTTTTTATAGTTTATTCAGGAAATATTTAGTTTCATGTTATTGTTCTTAAAATATATTTTTCCTGTTTCCTTTCCTCACTGAGCTATTTTCCCTGTTAGAGCCCCTAGGCTTATAGCATCCTGCTTTTCCAACTAGGGTTGTAGCTTAGTAAACAACAACAATAATAATGATAATAACAATAATAATTATAATAATAATAATAATAATAATAATAATAGTATGCACTTGTAATTGCATGCGAAAATTCACAAATTGAGAATGGATATCGGCGAAAGCTTAGGTGGCTGTGGGGAATGAAATATCCTATATAGATACAGTATCTTTATATTGTTTGTAAATTAACTTGATGTAACGAATAGTTTAAACGATGAGTGATTTGTGATCGGTTCATAATTATTGTCTCATCTTTGAAAAATATATATTTTTTAATTTTTTTTATTAAAGATTTTGACATATACACAAACTCTGGTATTTCAGATAACAGAGACGTTTGCCTCATACTCAGGCTTCATGTCTTTTTATTATATTACTAGTTTATGCGACCCGTCAAAACTGACAGCTGAATATTTAGATAGATATGCACACAAGCACAGAGATTCAACCATTCCCACTCCCTTTTCCTTTCCTCTCGGGGTACCCCCTCTGACCAGGAAATGACTACTACTACTCCCTTCTACCCGAGGAACCGGGAGAAAGCGATACCTCTGAGCGTGATCGGACAATAATATATATATATATATATATATATATATATATATATATATATATATATATATATGTATATATATATAGATATATATATATATATCCAGACACATCCTTTTTGTTATTTATATAAGGGATATTTTTTTTCTTATAACTTAATTCCATTAGAATTTCACTATTACATTTTTCATTCTTCATTCCTGAATTTTGTACAAATTCTCACGGCTCTTTTGTTTCGACTATGGTGACAATTTCATTTATTAGTGGATCTTTATTTTGCAATTTATTTGTGTAACAGTTTTCTTTTATTGCTCTCTAAATTACTCACATTTCCTCTTTGCCCTCGACTTTTCCCCTTCATGAATTTTGTTGTTGTTGTTGTGTCTGCATCCTGTTTTCCAATGACTGAAGAGGATTGATTAAGAGGAGTGATACGGAAAGGGGTCATCAAAGCTTCGTATTTCAATCACCTTTAAACAAGGATACAAAATGGGAATCCTTGTTGATACGCGCACGCATGCGCGTCGTTCCACACCAGAGTGCATAAACATTGCACAAGCATGAACTGTGTACAAGCAAAAGCAATGTTTTTCTTAGCTAGTGTATTTTCATGCATTTATTTTTTTAAATCTCTCTCTCTCTCTCTCTCTCTCTCTCTCTCTCTCTCTCTCTCTCTCTCTCTCTCTCTCACATATAGATATCATTATTATTATAATTGTTATTATTATTACTAGCTACCCTCTTGCTTGAGGGTGAACTCGGGCACACTATTCTATCTTATTTCTGTTATTTTTGTTTTTTTCAAGTTTTTATAGTTATATATATGTATGAATCATTTTAATGTTTTTACTGTTAATGAAATTTTTTTTTTTTTTTTTGTTCATTACTTTCCTTGTAGTTTAATTCCTTATGTTCTTTTCTCACTGGGTTACTTTTGCCTGTTGGAGCCCTTGGGCTTAGAGTATCCTACCTTCTTTTTTATTTCAATAATTTATGTTTTTAACAGACACATAGGAAAGAACGACACAACTAGTGTACCCTAGTGCTCAAAAATGACTTCTGAATATTTAGATAGATATGTTCCCACACAGATTCAACCCTTCCCACCCCTATCCCTCTCCTCTTTCCACACTGGTTCGGCAATTTGGGTGAGATTGGGATTTCCGAATGAACCTTTTGAGGTACAACCTCTTACCAGAGTATGACTCTCCTTCTTCCCCCTAAGCGGGACAAAATTATATATGTATGTATATATATATATATATATATATATATATATATATATATATATATGTATGTACATATATATATATATATATATATATATATATATATATATATGTATGTATATATATATATATATATATATATATATATATATATATATATATATATATATAAAACCAGGTACTTACTCTTTTTTATGTAGGGAGATTACCTCTTAGATTATTTCTCTCAGTATTGTATTTCCAGTGTTTCTTTGGTTTATTCTTAAATACAAATTTGGGATTGTCATGAGTTTATTATCCTGACATACTTAATTGATAATGAAAATGTATTATAGGCTGTTAAGGGGACTGACTCAGTGAATTAATGATTTGTGACGTTAATGGATAAATGTAAAAAATAAGGTTTATAGTAAAAATGAGTTTGTTGTTGAAGATTTACTAATACATCAAATGTTAATGAAAGTTGTGAGTTGGATACTTGTAAACAAAATCAATCTGTAAAATATGAGAAACTGATTGTTGTAATAAAACAAAACTGGGGAAAGATATAATCAATAACGTCATTAATGAAAAGAAAAAAATTCCATCCAGGCAAAGCAATTATCTCCGTCCCTGAAAATTGTGGAGAATGAAAGAAAAGATTCTTAATTGCAGAAACGAACAAGAAAAGAACCACATGCAAAGTTGCAATTGTAAGTTTGCCACAAGGACAAAGAGAAATATCCGTATTAATGCAAATCCTCCTGGAATAGAAGTCAAGAGGGAGGTAGATTTATATTTTGGGGAAATTCAGATTTGATGGAAATAGTGGAAAGCTCATATTTACCAAGAAGTTTCTATTGTTCACGGAATCTGGCGTAAGAAGTGTGCTCGAAATGAAACGAAACATTATATACTTGAATGAAAAGAGTAATACAGTATATGTTATGAAAAAGAAAGATTTTCCCAAGACACGTGGTAATGATTTATTATTATTATTATCATTATTATTATTATTATTATTATTATTATTATTATTATTATTATCATCAGCAAAACTGCAACCCTACACAGAAAATTAAAATTCTATGATCCCAATGGCACCAACAGTAGAGAAAGTGAGAAATGAATAATTGACTATAAAAAAGAAATAAATAGAAAATAGACTATGTCAAGATAATATGCACTTTTTAAACAGATAAATAACATAATAAACTATGAAACGATGTTTATATCAACATGATCCGAACAAAAATCAATTGCACTTCTGAAGTTCATCTTTCTCACCTTTCTCGCCAGAGGTCAGGAAAGCTAAACTATCTTTCCAGTCATCCTGCCTAAGGATTTCTTTCTCCTGCTGCCTGTCTTTAAATAGCACAACCCTCTCAATCCCTAACAACGAAGTGCCCCTTCTTCTCAGAGATGAATCTAAAATTTCCTTCCATCTCATTCTTGGCTACTAACAGGTCATGATCGCTCTGGTTTCTATTCAAGATATTTTCTGGGATAACTAACATCTTCCATTCCTTTCACATGGCCGTACCAGCGCAATTGTCCCCTCTCAATAAGTTTGAAAATATCTGCCACTAATCTTGTCACACCCTTTATTAATCTCAATACCTTCATTTCTGCTGCTTGAATCTGGCTTCTGGTTTCATATGTAACTGTCCATGATTCATGGCCATAGGTTAAAACTGGTCGTGGTATAGATGTATACATTAAAGTTCTTACTTTTCGGGGTATGTTTCGGTCTTTCATTAGGGACTATTGCATATAAAAATTGTTATTACTGACTGTTACACCGAGGTACCTGGCATTTTTACTCTGGTGTAAGGTCTGATCATCCAGCATGATATTTATTTCAGAATGTCTTCTGGACAATTTCAGTTTTTTTCTTTACTAATTTTCATGCCATGAGTTGTAAGTTTGGCATTCCATTATTCCATATCATTTTGAAGATCTTCTGATGTATTTGAAGATTATCTGATTCAACTATTTGGATGGGAAGGTTATTCCACAATTTGGTCACAGCTACAATGAAACTTGTAGAATACTGTGTTATAATGAGTATTAAAGAAGAAAATGCAAGACTATTAGAATTAACTGCTGACTATTTATGACGTAGTGGTTTATATAGTCTGGGAAGATATGAATGAAAAGAATGGCCAGAATTGGGAGAAAGCTAGATCAAGGATGAGCAATTTAATAGGCCACAATTTTTTTCCAAACAAGATCAGATGGAAACTAGACAATAGAACTATATTCGAAACAGGGCAGAATATATGAATTAGAACATTTCCCCTGGATATACAATTCTCAAAAATCTTGAAATAGTTTCTCAATATACCAGTTTTTGTGCTGAAGGATGTAGCGTACTGTCCTTAATTGTGGATGCTTTCAGTTTGTAAGGAGGGGTATAGTGTGAAAAATTTGGAGACTTGGGTTGTGTAGAGAGAAGTCATTCGGCGTTTATCTGAACTGGGAAGGGAAGGAGTGATGAGGAAGGATTGTGTTCTTGCTGGTAAGATGGGAGTAGGTTAGAATTACTGCAAAGGAGGCTACGAGTGCAGGAAACCTGGAAGGATTTATATGTTCCTGAAGACCTTCAGTTCCACCCAGTAAGCAGAAAGAGGTAGGTCTTGGCAAAATTTAGTCGGATATTGCAGGTCTCTGGGTAATGAAAGAGGCATTGCTCAACGGGTAGATGAGGTTGAAGCTGGGAGATTTTGCATTTTCTGTCCTAGACATTTATGAGCTGCCAGGAACATGAATTACATTTATGAGGTCTGAGGAGCATTGTTAGCATATATGTAGTCAGTGGATAATTGCCGCTAATGTCGTGGGCGTGTCTTTCAGAATGTTGTGTAGTTCAATATTTGTGATGTTTTATATACTATGTGGCTGATTTGGAATTAGCATGGTTTACATGTCGTTCTTCGCTCTGTAGTTGCGTTCGGCAAAAATTCTTCATCTGTTTCTTGACTTGAGAAAGGTGGTGGGGGGGGGGAGTTAAATTTGATACTAATTATGTCTATGCACAAGTGCTTTACCGAGAAAATCTGCCTCTTCGTTTCCTTGAAATCTTGCATGATTTGGAATCCAGTTTAGGATGACCTTTGTGTTTTGCAATTGGTAAATGTGAGCAAGATATTTTATTGAAGACGTTAAAAAGATGTTTTCTTTAAAGGTGTTACTTTCTAATGGTTGATAGGTCTCTCACGGAGTCATTGTTTATTTCTGTGTTGCCCTGAGGGGTAAGTGAGAGTTCTAGTGCTTTGTAAATGGTGACTAGTTCTGTCTGCAGTGTGGAAGTGTTATTGGATAGTCAACAGTTCGCTCTTAAGGAGGGGGAAATGATAGTAGCCTTAGCAGCAGGAACTGCTAGTTCAAACGAGTTGTCTGTGAAGGAATCATCAGTGCTAGGAGTGTTATGTATGGAGGTGAGTGCAGTGGATTTAACTAATGAGATATTGATGTAGATAAAATTGAGTGTGATGTCATACTAGGCATCGGTAATAACAAGAAGAACATAATGATAGTAATGACAATTATGAAAAATATGTTGCTGATAATGATGACATCTGTGTTCACTACTGGTTTTCCATCCATAGCTATCATGGCCATAAAATAGAAATTAAATATTTCGTTTCCACAGCTAAATTAACGAAGAATGCTGTTCTATCTAACAATGAGATCATTCTACACTCTTTTATCATCCAAAAAACCATTTAATGAATTATTATGGGTATACCTTAATGTGGTGAAAGATTTGAGTGTCGCCATGATCAGCAAAGCTGTACTAGTCAGGGCCACCCATACAAGGTTGGTTTGTTGTGAGCTAGCAGACTAGTCTCCCACCTTTGCCAGCGTGATTTTGGACATAGCTAAACCCCAAACATGACCAACGACATGTCTGAGGCCTTTGTCCTATAGTGGACTAGAAATGGCTGCATTTGTTGTTGTATTAATATATAAAAGTTACAAAGGAAAATTGACCAATAGAGCGAATCACAAGAAAGAATATGCATTTCCTACGATGGAAATTAGTTTCCTAAAAACTGGGAAATGAGTATCGGTTATTGCAACTTTATTTTAGTACGAAGATAACAGGCGGTTTCAACTCAATAGGGAAAATATCTGTTTATCGGTTTCCAAACATCATAGTCACCATAAACAGGCGCCATGCCTGTTTATGCAACTAAATGCTAGAGATAATTATTATTGTTATTAATAGGTTAATTATCATTACAGAATTGGTCACTTTTCATAAAGAGTTCATCTGTATAATGAAGGTACAAAATTTCTCAATTAGATGAATTATGTAAAAATAGGAACTTAATCAGGTGATGACATTTTAATAGGCATAAAACAAAATTAATTTTATTATAACCAAGCCGTAAACCTAGATGAAACCCGGAACAGTGTTTTTTAGAAACATTCTTCAGCTAATATCATTACACTTGGTAGGCTGCTCTAAATACTTAATTAGTTAATTATATCACATTGAAATTAGACGCATTAGAAACACGTGGCATTGATGTAGGAAGTAAAATTATTTGCTGAAATATCTGGATATCGTTTACATTCTTATTATTACTTCATCTTTTAATAATACGCAAATAATGACATTATCATTATTTGCCGCAACTTAGTAAAATTCTCTTACATCAAAATTCTGGGAAGTCAAATCATCTTAATATTTTTTTCCAAATCACTTTGGAGTATTGTCAGGGTCTTCCATTTTGTGTTTTCTTACTTTGAAAGGTAAAGTCCATTTAGTCTTTTCTTGCTGCGAACGTTTTTACGTTGAACATAAGTCTTTTTTTATAGTTTATTTATGAAAGATGTATTTTATTGCTGTTATTGTTCTTAAGATATGTTATTTTAATTGTTCGGTACTTCTTGTAGTTTATTTATTTCCTTATTTCCTTTCCTCTCATTGGGCAATTTTTCCCTGTTGGAGTGCTTGGGCTAATAGCATCCGGCTTATCCAATTAGGGTTCTGGCTTACCTAATAATGATAATAAAAATAATAATAATGATAAAAATAATGATGATAATAATAATGATGCGAGAAAAAGACCCCCTTTTATAGTAGTTTTATTGAGAGTTATGGCGGCATCAGCGGAATTTATCAAACTTTTCGTCTTAATGTCATAGATAATTCAAGAGCTGCCCTTCTTTCAACTCTTAAATCTTACAACTGCCTCAAGTGGAAACATTTTCCCCCTATATCTTATAATGTTTTATTATGGTCCCTTTAGGGATGCCCAAATTTATCATACAGAGACAACAATTATTAGCTGAGTAGGAGGAACCTTAAGGGTTCATGGCCAACAGAGAAAGAAATAAAGAATCTATTAAAGAACATATAATGATAACGTTGATTAAAATAAGGATCATGAAAATATGGTAGATTACATTACTTAATTTTCAGTGCAAGTAAAATTAGCTCGTATTAAACTTTGCATATACAGTAATGCTACGATTGATAATGAAACAAAAGCTAGGATTAAGTTGATGAAAACTAAATTATAACGGACAAAGTTTGTTTTAATGTTATAATGATGATATATATTAGCACAACAGTAACTATATTTCTCGACCTTGAGCTTGGCTTTTGACCTTGGCTTTTGACCTTGACCTTCCAAAATTTAATCATTTCCAGATTTTTACATAACAGTTAATCCCTGAAAGTTTCATTACTCTACGATTAAAACTTGGCCAGGAAGCTGTTCACAAACAAACACACATACACACACAAACAGTGGGTAAAACATAACCTCCTTCCAGCTTCGTTGGTGGAGGTAACAATTGCCTTGTTGAATAAAGGCTGAAACCCAAAGACAAAATTTCAACGTGGAAGACAAGAAGATATCTCATTTGGACCAGAATTTACATAATCCGACAACGCATATGTTTATCCGCTCGAGTTCAAGATAAGAAGCAAGAAATGTGTTTTTTTTTTTTTTTCCGCAAATCCGAAATGGAGATGAACTCAAATACCGTGTATATCCGGATGGGAGACAACCCGCTGTCAAATTTACAATTCTTTTTTTTTTTTTGCTCACTTTCCAGCTTTCAGGTAAAGGATCTCTCTCTCTCTCTCTCTCTCTCTCTCTCTCTCTCTCTCTCTCTCTCTCTCTCTCTCTCTCTCTCTCTCTCTCTCTCTCTCAGTATAAGATATATGAGAAATACTTAATACCTCCTTTAAATTGAATATTCTGCTGGGTATCTGTATTTCAAATGTCGAGTGAAAATTAATTCAAAAAGTATTTAAATTTTGTTCTTTACGCCTTTATCTTGTTCAAGCACTCTAATATATTAGTAACATTTCATTTCAAAGAATAGAGAATTTAAATTTTTATATATTTTATCCTATATCATATATTTTATCATTCACAAATTTGAAACATTGCATTGAAGATAATGTTCCTTCTTCTTTTTGTCCTTATTTTCACAAGAGATGAAGTTGCAAGCCCATTTGGGGTGACTGGGTTGTCGCTTCTAGGTATCTGACTCGGTTTAGCCAAACAGATTTATAATAACATAGTTAACTGAAGTGGCAAGACTTAATTTTTGTGTTAGGGGAAGGATTATCATGCCTTTCAAATCTGATGAACTTTTTTTTTTTCTATTCAATAAGATTTGCGAATTGTTAAAAGCCATTTATAGATATTGAACATAGTTTTGAACTTGTTTATACTGTATTGAAAAAATCTCTGTTTTCATATAAAGATATCTAGTATACCCATACTGTCATTCATGATTTTACTAGCGGAACCCGTGTGAATTACATGAAATGATATTTTCAATACTAATTATCTTGTTCCTATACATGTTTGAATAAAATCTGATAAGATTTGACTTGTATATTTATTTTTTAAAATGAGCTATACATGAAACAATTTACAAAACTTCTTTATATACAATATTTCTAGTGAAGGTAGTTCCTCTTCTCTGGCCATGATTAGAATTATTTTGAGGACAAATTTTCACTCTTACACTGTTCATAGACCTTGCTCTTGAGAAGGTTACATAAAGTTGCCCATGAGGAAAGCAAGGTTGTGGTAGGTAGATCCCAACCCTATCGAAAGTCTGTTCTTGAGCTTTATTAATGATCATTGAATATGATAGGCGGACGGGAAAAAGGAAGATTTGAAGCAAAGGGTGATCAGAATTATGAGAAATCTTTTACAATAAGAACGGATTAGTCGATAAACGAAAAGGCCCGAGAGTAATTTTATAATCTAGTTTATGGAAATTGATAGAACTCAATTTTTTGTCTAGTACTTAAAAGAAGAGTCAGGTGCTCAAGACAAAATTGGGAAAACTATATAAGATGTGCTTTGGTTAAGTAATCAAAGTCTAATGTGAATTTGTAAGAGTATACCATGAAATTATTCCCGTTTTCTTTAAAGCGTGAATTTGTAAGAGTATACCATGAAAATATTTCAGTGTTCTTTAAAGCGTGACACACAAAATAAATAACACACACGCTATCGTATTAATATAAAGATCATGAGAAATGATCGAAACTTTACGTAACTTCCTTAAGCTTGGAATATGTATTATATTTTCTTTTTGCATTCCCATATTTGGACAGCTTTGAGTGACGTCATGGCGGACTAAACCTGCCATTCTTGGCTTAGATTTAATAACTCATAGACTATCGTTGTACTACACATAAAAATGCGATTACTTTAGATTTTATTATAATGTGTAAATATTGATTATTTATTATGAGTATTATTTTTATTGCAGTATTGTAGGTTTGTCAAGGTACCACCCACCTGTTGAGATGCAACCGCTAAAAAGTTATTGGGTCTTTTGAATCTCCAGATAGTATTATATTGGGTCCCTCTCTGTTACGGCGCATTTTTTAAATGTCTACATAGATACCGAATAGTCTGTCCTATTCTTAAACATTCTTCTGTTTCCTCATACACCAGACAACAATATTATGACCCAAAATACTTCTTCACTCAAGGGACTTGTTGCACTCTATTCAGAGGCAACTTTCCACTTCGTTAGGGTAAAAGAGATCCTCTTCAACTATGATAAGCAGCTTCTCTAGGACACACTAAAATCAAACTATTGATCTCTAGTCATGGGTAATGTTATAGCCTCTGCACCATGATCTGCCACTGTCCTGGGTTAGAATACTCCTTCTTTAGGGTACACCCACGCACATTATTCTGTCTTTTTCCTTATTTCCTTTCCTCACTGGGCTATTTTCACTGTTGAAGCGCTTGGAGTATAGCATCCTGATTTTTTAACATACATGACATGCAATTACTCCCGGTTTACTTTATACCTCAAATCTCTTCAAGTTAACCAACCGTCTCTTTAGACGCATTGGACCTCGGTTAGATTTCGCCAGCTTTTAAATCAATACTTCTCCATTCTTCATCTCCTACTTCACGCTTTATAGTCCTCAGCCATGTAGGCCTGGGATTTCCAACTCTTCTTGTGACTAGTGGAGCCCAATTGAAGGTTTGGTGAACTAATCTCTCTTGGGGAGTGTGAAGAGCATGCCCAAACCATCTCCATCTACCCCTCACCTTGATCTCATCCACATATGACACTCGAGTAATCTCTTTTATTTTCATTTCTAATCCTGTCCTGCCATTTAACTCCCAATATTCTTTCGAGGGTTCTAGGAATTCTTGCCGCATACATTTTCGCCGTAGGACTTTTTGTCACGGACTTTTTGCCGTAGGAAACTTTGCCACTAGGTATTTCTGCCGTAAGGAATTCTTGCCGCAAATTGCATATTACTTTTATAATTTAAAGGTATATGAAAGAGTTGACCTATAAAAAAAATAAGTATAGTGGCCTACATACATACATCTAATGCGATGGATGGTCTCTGATAATTAGCTCTTACTTATGAAGTTTTAAACAAGCAGTTTTAACCCATACATACACTCCACTGGTCTTTGATAAATAGCTCGTGCTTCTAAATTGTAAAACAAGTTGTTTATAAACAAGAAGTATACATACCTACTTACATACATACATACACACATACATCTAATTAGCTCTTACTTAGTAAGTTTTAAACAAGCAGTTTTTAGTATACATACATACTCTACTACATACATAAATGCCGTATAATTGATAAAATATATCTAAATTATGAGTATAAAAGGGTATGAGAATAATAGTGTATTATAAAACTGAAAGTTTATTTATTTAAAACAAGTAATAAATTTAAGAGCAATTGAAGTTACAATAAATATTCAAATATTCATCATTGTCAAAATAAAATCAATAACAAAGGTATTACAATATAGAAGGTTTATTTATTCAAAATTCAAAATATTTGAAAAAAAAAAAAAATTTAAGTTTAGAATGAGTGCAAATTCATTGCAATACTCCGTAAATAGTGTATTTTATGCTGAAAATCATATCTCGAAACAATTCTTTGTATTCGTACATAAACATCTTAGTACTTTTTCTTCATGTGAGATGCTTCGCCGCGTTCAATATCAATTCTTTTCTTTTTTGCTAGACTCTTCTTTTTTCAAAAGGTTAATTAATTGCCAAATATTTGGGTGGATATTTGTAACAGAACTTTGCAAGGCATTATGAAACCCTTCTACACTATTATTGGTGTTTGGTAACTTATTTAAAGTCCGTTCATAAACATTCCACATATGCACAGGAAATGTTGGATCGACTCTTCGTCTACGAGGGCCCCTGCCTCTTACCCCACCAATATAATACGTCTCAAAATAAGATACCAGGTCCTGAGGCAAATCATCGTTGTCAACCAGTTCCTCAAATGCTCTAATAACGTCACTAGAAGGAACAAATGCAAGTGTTGTAAAGCATTTGACCAAGGTGTTAAATTCCGAATCACTCTGGTAACGCACTTTATGGCCAAATTCACAGACTTTTCGAAAAATATTTTTAGCTAAATGAAACAAACATCCGGTTACACTCACATTTGAGAAATAATTTTGAAAACTATCAAAATTTGCTTTTTCAAAATCAGTCATCAAAGTTTCAAGTTGCGAAGTTGAACGCAATTCCTTGAGAACCCCAAAAAATATTCCATACGTCTCCGCAGACTTGTTAGGAAGTAAGGCAAATATGCGTGGTATACTAATGTTATCTATAAGAATGTGTAATGTATATAGCTGGTAATATATATCAGGGGCACATTTGAATGTTCCATCACAAGCCCAATGTCTGTGATTTTCCAGGTCATCTGATCCAGAATCAGTGCCGAATATTAATATTCTGCTGACGTCATCTTCGCCACTGTCATATAATAAAAAGTTTTCGCCACTTTCGAGACGCGTAAAGTCTTCAGGAATTGCATAGCCATTTCTTGCATTAGGAATAGGAGGAACCTGTACATGAAACTGCCTCCATTTCCTAATATTTCGAGACAAAGTTGCATTAGATGGCATAAGATAACATCCCGCTTCATCTAGGCTAGCAGAAGCACTGGCAATTAATGATCTTGCAGACAACTGGGAATTAGTAGCATTTTCTTTCATTTTTGCTAAGGTGGAGTACACATTTGGTTTTGTTGGGTTACCGGAATGGCTATGTTCACCAACAGTTTTGCATATTGCTATATCACCTTCACTTTCCAGAAGTGTGTGGACTCTAGCTTTACAGTTTTTAATTTCACACTTCCAATAAGTTTTACTTTCTAATGTTCTGTCGATTCTATATACGAAATTATTATCGTCAACTAACTTTTCTCCTCCACGGATAGTTTTCACAGTATGCGGCATTGTGAAGGGCTTGAATAATGGAACATAAATCTATTCTAAGCCGAAAAAAGTTACTGTTATTCTAAATATTTTCTAACTTTAGAAATACATACATAGATGTATGTGTGTATGTATGTATGCAAGTAGGTATGTAACAACCGAAGCACGAGCTATTTATCAAAGACCAGTGGAGTGTATGTATGGGCTAAAACTGCTTGTTTAAAACTTCATAAGTAAGAGCTAATTATCAGAGACCATCCATCGCATTAGATGTATGTATGTAGCCCACTATACTTATTTTTTATAGGTCAACTCTTTCATATACCTTTAAATTATAAAAGTAATATGCAATTTGCGGCAAAAATTCCTTACGGCAAAAATACCTAGTGTCAAAGATTCCTACGGCAAAAAGTCCATGACAAAAAGTCCTACGGTGAAAATGCATGCGGCAAGAATTCCGGTCACCTCTTTCGAGGCCTTTGTTCTCAAATCTACAAAATCAGTTGGATATTGTTACATTGTCATACCACGACTCTTGTCCATACAGTAACACAGATCTTACTAAACTGATATACAGCCTGAGTTTTTATATGTAATTACAGGTGATTTGATTTCCAAATTTAACTCAACCTAGCCAATGTCTGATTTCCTTTTTTCAATCTTTCATTAAAATCAAATCCTAAAGATCCTTTATCAGAGATTATAGTTTCTAAATAATTAAATGATTACACCTCATTAATACTTTCTCCTTCGAATGATATTTCATCATCTTTTGCATATTCCGTTCTCATCATCTCTGTCTTTCTCCTATTTATCTTCAGCTCAACCTCATGTGATATTTCATGCATCCTGGTAAGCAAGCATTGCAAGTCCTGTGGTGTTTTGCTAATAAAGACAACGTCATCAGCATACTCTAGATCAGCTAATTTCCTGTTACCTATCCAGTCCAATCATTCTCCACCATCTTCAACTGTTCTATGCATTACAAAGTCCATGAGGAGGATATACAACAAAGATGACAACACGTTTCCTTGGAGTACTTCAATGCTCACTGGAAATTCATTTGATAGGACTCCACTAACATTAACTTTGCACTTGCTATGCTCATGAACGGGCTTAATCAAATTTAAATATTTAAGAAGAACTCTATAATAACGCAGGACTCTCCACATATATATATATATATATATATATATATATATATATATATATATGTGTGTGTGTGTGTGTTTGTATAAATATATATATATATATGTATATATATATATATATATATATATATATGAGTGTGTTTGTGTGTGTTTTGTGTATGTATCTGTGTACAGATGCTGCTGCTCCCATTGCTGATATTCCATTTCTTGAATATAGACCTGTGGTTACTGAATCCCTCAATAAAGATCCAGCTAAAATTGGTGTTTGGTGAAGATAATGGTGATGAAGGTGAACCCTAACAAAACTCAAAGTATGACTTTAAGTAGATTAATGACAGTGGCTCTTCAACATCCAGAACTTTGCATTGATAACATCTTTTAAACTGTGAGAAACTCATTGAAAATTCTAGATGTGCTTCTTGATTGCAAATTTACTTTTGAGAAAGACATCTAGTCTATATCTTATTGAGTTTCATAAATATTGTTCTCCTGCCTTGTCTCCAGCTGGTGACTCTCATCTTGATTCATAGAACTAAATTTTGGTCTATTGAATCTGTTATTCTTTATCTTAACATTGATCTCTAGCACCGGCTTTCGATTAGATTTTTCAGAGTCAAGACCACCCTTTGCATTCAGATCAGCCAATCCTCACTTAGTAAATTGATAATATTATAAATATTAATAGTTAATATTATTAATATTATTGATATTATTATTATTAATATCATTAATACTATTAATATTATTATTATTTCAAATATGCAGTTACTTCTAAGTTTTGCTTTCTCCTTCATAAGGCTCAATGGTATACTGTATTCTAGAAGTTTTTATTTTATGTGTGGCCAGATTGTGGAATGGTCTTCCTAACCTGGTGGTTGAATCGGTGGAACTTCAAAAGTTCAAATATGTTGCAAATGATTTTCTGTTTAACACCTTATCATGTCTCATTCCATTTTAATAATCTCGGTGATCTTAATATATTTGATATCATTTTATTTCACAATAATAGTTTATTCGTTACTTCTCCATTTCTGTTCCGAACTGGGTTGCTGTCCTTGTTGGAGCCCTTGGGCTTATAGTATTCTGCTCTTATAATTTCGGTTTTACCTTAGCTTGTAATAATAATTATATAAATGCATAGTTTATATATATATATATTATATATATATATATATATATATATATAAAGAAGGAGACAGACAGATAAACAGACAGATTTTTATAGCATGACCTCCTCGCCAAGTCGTTCTTATGTGTAATCCCGATGCAATTTCGACTTTTATGGAGAAGTGTTTGAAATTAAATTTTGTGAAAGGGTATTGCTTTTTTATAGATTTGAATTATGAAACTAATTTTATTTGAACTTATGTACTTTGATTCTTTTACTGTTTCAGTTTTTCTTGTATATTATTCTCTCTCTCTCTCTCTCTCTCTCTCTCTCTCTCTCTCTCTCTCTCTCTCTCTCTCTCTCTCTCTCTCTCTCTCTCTCGTTAATTTTTAAGAATTCGCTGTTCAGACTACATTTTATTTTAGATTTATATTAAATTTTTTTATGCTAATTTCAGCAAGAAATAAATTCCAATAAGAAAATAAATATACTTCTATAAAAGTAATCGTTTTTGCGTCGAAGACAAACTTTTTGTTAACGAAACACACACACACGCACACAAAAGTTTTTTGATTGCAAGACATTTTTCCCTTTGTACGTTTTATCCGGAATGCAAAATTTAATTTGCAATAAAAAAGAAAAAAAGCGTAGAATCTGAGTTTCTCTATGAAGTGTCGCTTCCATGAAGTGCCGCTTCAAAGGCAAGTTACCTCACAAAGGCTTCCTTTGAGAGCTCTCTTGCAAGCGTTTACTCGCAGCACATAAACAGCGTGACGGGATAGAATGGAGTAGTCGCCCTTTTCCTTTTTTTTTCTTTTTATATATCATAGGATTTTCAAATTCACTCTCCCGAATTGTGTGAAGTCTTGAAAATCTGTAGTTTTTCTTTTATAGTTCGTCGTTCTCTTTTCTTTTTCTTTGGGAATTTTTTAGTCCTTCATTTAAACGGTTCAGTGAATTCTTCCCGTGTGCTTTCATGCTTTGAAATTCTCTCCCTCCTTCGTTTGATCTTAACCCTAAATATTTTTAATCGCTCATATTATATTAATGTACACGACTGGGCAAAAAGGACGTCTGAATAGAGAGGTATGCACACACCCTCACACACACACAGAGGCTCAACTCTTTCTACACTCTTCTTTCCTAACTACAACACAGTAGTTTCGGCAATTTGTGGGAGATTGTGGTTTCCGAGCGTACCTCTTAGGGTACCCCCTTTCACCCGGGGTATGACTACTCCCTCATACCCAAACCGAGTTGTCATACGTTCAGTTTGACCAGAATATATATATATATATATATATATATATATATATATATATATATATATATATATATATATATATATATATATATATAGTCATACTCTTGCTTTTTATTATGAAGGGGAGATAATGATAGAATTTATTCTAACTCAATTCATTTGTTAAGATCAGCTTTTTTTTTTATTCATAAATTAGAATTAGATGTGCCAAAGTTATCTCTGCTTTTGAAATATCAAAAACCGAACAGAAAATTCCCCGTACGTGTACGCTCACCAGAGAGAGAGAGAGAGAGAGAGAGAGAGAGAGAGAGAGAGAGAGAGAGAGAGAGAGAGAGAGAGAGAGAGAGAGATAATTGGCCACATGAAAAGTCCGAAATATACAATTTATGGTTTTATCACACTTTATATTCCTGGACTCAACGGGCTGGTAAATTTCTCCCCTTAAAAAAGAAAAAAAAAAAAAAACAATTCCTAGTTCACTTTATGTGATATAGAATCAAATCGTCGGATAGGCTTTTACCAAAATAAAAAAAAAAAAAGATCTCGAAGTGAAATTTTTTTTCATGATATTAGGGTAAAATTCATATAGCTATATGTTATAGATTTTGAAATATTTATTCATAAGGGCTTATGGAAGAAAAGAGAATTTTTTTTTTGCATCCAAACATATATATATATATATATATATATATATATATATATATATATATATATATATATATATATCCCTCAGATAAAAGGAAAATTGAATTCGATGGCTCGCAATAAAAAAATAGTTCATATCCCTTCGTTGGCAAAATATTTAGCAAACTTTTTCAAGTGAATATTTTTCAACTCGTCGCCTTTTCCCATCATAGAGAGTTCTCCATCATTATTAATTTACAGTTGCAACGAAAACTCATAAACAAATTATTGCATATTTATATCTTTCATTTATTCCCTTCATTATTTTCCTCTGAATATTTTTAAATCTAATAAGGGCATTATCACCATGTCTCTTTAACCGTAACTGTGAAGCACCGTAGTCGACTAGCCACCAGGTACTGTTGGATATTCCTGACAGTCCTCGCTCTTAGGAAGTGTACCCTGTCACACCCTTACTGCGCAGCGATAGAGTAGGGCAGCGGTTCCCAACCATTTTGTTCTTTTGTACCTCTTGGGCCTTTTTTTTTATAGAATACGGTGCCCTTAAATTTAATTAAAAAAGAAAAACTATGAAATTGATATTGTGATGTAATTGTAATTAAATCTCAGTGCAGATTACCTGATCCAATGTATCTCCTGACGAGTAAAAAATGTACCTCTGAGGGCAAATGTACCCAAGGTTGGGAACCCCTTGCTTTGGGAAAGACGCCAGGTGGGGCTACATACAGGATCTCGCCCCGCAGTGAGGGTGGGACAAGGTGCCCTTTTTCATAGCGCAGTGTACCAGGAATTCCTGTGTCCAACTGTACCTTATACAGTGGTCAGGTCAATGAAGGTCAAATGGAGTTTTCAGGAAACGGGACCAAATTAATATGACCTAGTGGGATTGAACTCCGGTAACACTGAGCTGTGATGTCAAGCCATCGTGTTGTGTAAAATGTAGTCCATGAAAGGCATCGAAAATTTCAGGCATCATCAGAACAGTTCCGCTGGAGGCTGTATAATCAAAGGACATATTTAACTTCGTTATGAAGCGAATAGGTTTTTTTTCTTAAACATTTTTGTCAAACATTGATATTTTTTATCGTTTGAACGATCAAAGAAAATCCAAATAAAGAGCCGCCGTTGCTAGTTTATTGTTGGCATTTTGTAACATTTTTCTCTATCTCGAACACTCAAATAAAAAGAATATATCTGTGAACTTTTTAAAACTGATTTTACGTTTGATATTTTTTGGTACCCTGGAATTGTCCTATAAATGTTTTCTGTGGAAAAATACAGTCGTATGAAAGTGAATGTGAATAAAACTA
>NC_090752.1:90345286-90348066 GCF_036898095.1 Palaemon carinicauda | reverse complement strand
TCTCTAAAAGGAAAATAGAGTTCCTAGAAGAACTAACCCAAATTGAAAAAAATAGATATATTAAATATAAGTGAAACATGGTATTCCCAAGAGACTGGCAGTGATGACCAGATAAAGGGTTTCCAAACTTATAGATCAGACAGAAAAAATAGGAATCAAGGGGGAACCGCAATATATGGAAGAGACATAAATCAAGGAAAAGTCTGTGAAAAATACAGCAACACAGAATGTGAATTGATTGCGGTAGAATTTGAATTTGAAAAACTAGTGAATATTGTAGTTTACAGACCCCCAAATACTAAGGAGTTTGACATAATAATAGAGAAAATAGATGATATATGTAGAAACCATAAAGACTGGAATATACTCCTATCCGGAGATTTTAACTTTCCTTTCGTGGATTGGAAAGAACGGATAGAAGAAAGTGGTTGTATGTATACATATAAAAAAAGAGAGTAATAGTAGCGCAGAAGATAGGAGGTAATTTGAAAAGCTTCAAGATATGCTATTAGAACATAATATGCAACAAATAAACCACATTCCAACAAGAAAGGAAAATGTCCTAGATCTAGTATTTGTGAATGAGGTGAATTATGTTAAGAAATAATAGTGTATAACACGGGAATTTCAGACCACAATGTCATAGAATTGATAGTTCATTCCAAAGCAAGTGATCACAGAATTAATAAAAGCACAAAACTTTGGGAAGGATATGGAAAATATACTTTTACAGTAAGAATATAAAATGGTCAGAAATAAATGAAGAACTGAATAAAGAATGGAAAAATGTATTTATAAGTGATAATATACAGGTAAATACGGATTATCTGTACAAAATACTGGAGAAAATTGTTGAAAAATATGTACCGAAAAATAACAATAAACAAAAGACGTGCATACCAAGAGACAGAAGGATCTTATTTCAGAAAATTAAAAAGTGGAAGAAAATCTTGCAAAAGAAAAAAATGTGTGGAAAATGAGGGAAATAAAATGTAAGATAGAAAATGCAGAACAAAAGATTATTCAGTCGAAAGAAAATGAAAAAAAGGGACTTAGAAGAAAGGACACTTCAAAATATAAAAAGAAACCCCAAAGTACTTTACTCCTATGCAAAAAAGATGAATAAAAGGAGAATAGAAATAGGCCCTCTAAGAATTGAAGGACGGCTAACGAATGAAAAAAGGAAATATGCAACATATTGGCAGAAAAATATAAGAGTGAGTTCACGCCAAGAATTGCGAATGAGAATAATGAAACAGAAATGAGAGAAGAAAAATGTTGAATATCTAACGGATATAGATATTAATGAAGCAGATATTGTCACGGCTATAAACGAAATTAAAATGGATCGGCAGCCGGACCAGATGGAGTTCCAGCGATTTTGTTAAAAAAAAACTGCAAACACTATCGCAAAAGCCGCTTGCAATACTGCTAAGACAGAGTGTAGATATGAGCGAGATATATGTTAAACATAAATTAGCTTATATAACCCCTATCTTCAAAAGTGGATCAAGACTAGAGGCAAGCAATTATAGACCTGTTAGTCTAACATCACATATTATGAAAGTGTATGAGAGGGTAATAAAAAAGAAAATAATGAACCATTTGGTCAAAAATAATTTGTTTAATATGGGGTCAACACGGTTTCGTACCTGGAAAAAGTACACAGACCCACTGATAGCACACTATGAAAACATATACAATAATATGATGAATGAAAAAGACACAGATGTGATCTATCTAGATTTTGCAAAAGCCTTTGACAAGGTAGACCATAACATATTGGAGAAAAAAATGAGAAAGCATAATATTGTGGGAAAGATAGGAAAAATGGGTAAAAGAATTCCTGCAAAACAAAAAACAGATAGTGGTTGCAAATGACGAGAAATCAGATGAAGCCCAGGTAATATCTGGTGTGCCACAAGGTACGGTATTAGCTGCACTGCTATTTGTTATTATGATCTCAGACATAGACTGTGATGTTGAAAACTCCGTAGTGAGAAGTTTCGCCGATGACACAAGAATAAGTAGAGAAATTACTTGTGATGAAGATAGGAACTCACTACAAAGAGATCTAAACAAAATATATGAATGGACGGAGATAAATAGGATGGTATTTAACTCCGATAAATTCGAATCAATAAATTATGGAAACAGAGAAGAAATGGTGTATGCATACAAGGGACCTAATAATGAGACAATCACAAACAAGGAAGCAATTAAAGACCTTGGTGTAATTTTGAATAGGAATATGTTATGCAACGACCAAATAGCAACACTGTTGGCTAAATGTAAAGCAAAAATGGGAATGTTATTCAGACACTTTAAAACAAGAAAAGCTGAACACATGATTATGCTTTACAAAACTTATGTGCGTAGTACACTCGAGTACTGCAATGTGATATGGTACCCACACTACCAAAAGGATATTGCGCAAATAGAGAGTGTACAAAGGTCCTATACTGCTAGAATAGAAGAAGTTAAGGACCTTGACTACTGGGAAAGACTGCAATTTTTAAAACTATACAGTCTAGAAAGGAGAAGAGAACGCTACATGATAATACAAGCATGGAAGCAAATAGAAGGAATTACTGAAAACATCATGGAGCTTAAAATATCAGAAAGAGCAAGCCGAGGTAGATTAATAGTGCCAAATAATATTCCAGGTAAACTGAGAAAGGCGCACAGGACATTAATCCACTACGCACCAGCATCGATAATGCAGCGACTATTTAATGTGCTCCCAGCTCATCTAAGAAACATACATATCAGGAGTGAGC
>NC_090752.1:90322786-90340286 GCF_036898095.1 Palaemon carinicauda | reverse complement strand
CGGATCTCCTTTTTTTTTTTTTTTTTTTTTTTTTTTTTTTTTTTTTTTTTTTTTTTTTTTTTTTTTTTTAACGAGAGACTTGGACCAAGGTAAAATTCAGAATGTTGGACAGCAGATTGTTGTGTGACCATGTAAAAGGAAGAAAGTAATAATAAGGGCATTGATCGAAAGGACCCAGAAGGAAACTCCCATACCTGTTACACTGCAAGAGGCACACTGAAGGGAGCATATCCCGAATTTTTAATCGTGAATTATAAATATGGTTAATATCAAGACATACAGTTGAGATTATAAATCGTGAATTATAAATATGGTTAATATTAAGACATACAGTTGAGTTTATAAATCTTTTCAAACGCACTGCAGAAATTCAATCATGGATCATTAGTTTTTCAAACCACAAAGAAAGTTAATCAAATAATTGACTGATAGAATGACTGGTTCTGAAAGGGGAGAACCTTCCATTCTCAACCACCATTCCTCTTTATTCAATCACAGGATTAATAGAGTACTACATTAACCCTGATTCAAACCATTGCTGGGCTTGGGAGCCTCACCAATTGCCATCATAGTTCGCGCCTGACTCTTTTAGTTTCTCAGCATTTAAAGGTCACTCATGAATGTCAAAGACAAGGAACAGTTACAGTACCCTAGTTAGCAGACAATCCTCACTTGTCTTCCTTCCCAGAGGGTATGTGTCTACCTGACAATATGCTTTCTATGAACACCTGGCCCTATTCTCAAACTTTCTTCCATTCTTCATACCCTGGGCCTAATCACTTGTGTCCCCTCCATCCTATCATCCAACACTGTGCCCTCTTGTTTTCCATCCGTCATACCTAATACTTATCCACTTGTTTCTAACCACGTCTCCCAACCTCATTATCAGATGTGCGTATCTAACAAAATTTGTATTCATCGTAATGATTTGATACGCAAAACGAACTCGGATAAGAAACACAGATCGAATTATGTTGAATGAACTACATCTAGATTTCTTTGTGAAGAAAGTCTTAGTACCGTGTTACGATAATGATAATTCATAATATGATCAACGAATGAAGTGAATGTGTTGTATCAGAACTTTATTAATCCATTCCTGTTGTATATGAAATTTAAAATAAATGGATTATACGAATGGCCAACACCTTTTGTTTCCAGCAACATCTCGAACAATTCAGTTTTGTTATGCATGAGTTCTGTCAGAGTGGTTTTTCTCAGATGTATGTTAACGCACTAACATTTTTCCACACGTGGAAAATCAGATTTGGGTTTTACCCCCCACCCCCACCCTCCAAGAAATTTTTTTCTCTATTTCTTGTTCTCTAAAATATTAACTAAACCAACTCCCTTCCTTTACTTTCTTAATATTGAAACTGACAGGAAAATAGCATGAAAGTAACAAGTTTAGCCAAGAAAATAACATAATTTTAGCCATGAAAATAACAAGTTTAGCCTAGAAAATAACATAAGTTTAGCCCTCACGTCGAAAGGTGACCGAAGACGCCTCTAATATCTATTACAGGTATTATACCCGATCTTTTAGTCATGAAGAGGACATAGCTTCTTCTCTATTTCTTTCCGTAACCTTCACCAGACACCTTATCTCACACATATTACACCAAACTAAGGAGTCTAAAGATTCCTCACAGCCCAGTTATTAAATCGAGAGACTAAAAGTTCAGGCTTCCTGATTTCACATTTAAAAGATTGAGATTTGGTATCATCGCATTTCATATCTCTTAATCACCCCTATATAATAAAGAGTAAGTGTCAGGCTATATATATATATATATATGTATATATATATATATATATATATATATATATATATATATATATATATATATATATATATATATATATTGTACATATATATACATACATATATATATATATATATATATATATATATATATATATATATATTGTACATATATATACATACATATATATATATATATATATATATATATATATATATATATATATATATATATATATATATTGTACATATATATACATACATACATATATATATATATATATATATATATATATATATATATATATATATATATATATATATATATTGTACATATATATACATACATATATATATATATATATATATATATATATATATATATATATATATATATATATATATATATATATTGTACATATATATACATACATATATATATATATATATATATATATATATATATATATATATATATATATATATATTGTATATATATATTTATATATACATACATATATATTGTGTGTGTATATATATATATATATATATATATATATATATATATATATATATATATATATATATATATATTTCTTTCCTGTCACGCTTGATGTAAGTGCTTGATGTCCATGTCTCCCACTGTCCCTCGGACAGAAGGCGAGGAATAACCATACCCTGGTGAAAGGGGGATACCCCAAGAGGCACACTCGGATACCACAATATCCAACAAATTGCCGCAACGGCCATGTTTGTATTTATTAAGAGGGGGAGGGGGTTTGAAGTGTTGAGTCTCTGTACCCGTGTGGGCACATTTATGCAAATACTGATGACGGGTCGCGTACAGCAGTTACTACGGAAATATTAGTAAACCTCGCATTCCTGACCTCATATTTATGATAACGAGTCTAGTACTCCTGAGTTTCAACATCACACAATAAATTACCCTGCAATAAAAAAAAAAACAAAAAAAAAAAAAAAATTTGATTTTCTACATTCGGTGGTACTCAAGGAAATGTAATTGCCAGGCCAGATGGATTTTACAATATATATATATATATATATATATATATATATATATATATATATATATATATATATATATATATATATATATATATATATATATATACACACACATATATATATATATATTTATATACATACAAAATTACGATTGAATCAAAAGAAAAACGGATTTCTGGTCATGGTTTTGCCCATAAATGAAAAAAAAAAAAAACCTCAACTGAATATGAAAAACACATAAAAGTTATGATGTGGATTTCAGCTCACTAATATTTACTTATTTTGTCATGTAAACAAGACGATTATATATTTACAGTAGTAAATAAAAACCAATATTCATTTCCTAGAAATGAATTTTTTTTGAAAAGTATTAAACGAACCTAAAGCCATATTGCGCATAAAAATTGCATTTTCCCGTAAATGTTCTTTTTTTTAAATTTGTTTATCAACACAATAAAGTCCTTTTTTTCGAAATAATTAGGCAATTGAAATGAAACATCGCGCATCGGGAAATATATATTTTCGCTTATTTTTCTTTTCAGTTTATTGAAGGGAAATGTGTGGTCGCTTTTGAGTCCTATATTTTTTCATAAATAACTGGCGAATGTAAAACACAATTGCGTACAGGGAGATGTATTTCAGGGCCGTTTTTTTTTTTTTCTCATAAAAAATTCTATTCTTTTCTTCTTTTTCTATTCCCTAAAGAAATGAGGAAGTGGAGGCAACATTTTCTATTTAGGAAAATGAGAGAGAGAGAGAGAGAGAGAGAGAGAGAGAGAGAGAGAGAGAGAGAGAGAGAGAGAGAGAGAGAGAGAGAGAGAGAGAAAAAAAACTATATAAATGGTGAAATGTAAACCACACTTTATTAAATGAAGAATATTTTAGAATTTCCTTTTCATTTTTGAGAGAGAGAGAGAGAGAGAGAGAGAGAGAGAGAGAGAGGAGAGAGAGAGAGAGAGAGAGAGAGAGAGAGAGAGAGAGAGAGAGAGAGAGTCTGTCTTAACATGCGAGCAAAAATATTGAAATGACTTCAAGATAAAATGTTATGCATCACACACCTCTGGCGAAGAGAACTTGGCCTGCAAGATGCATCGACCCCAGTTGCAATTGGAAAGTTCCTGTTGCACAGAGCGTTGCAGGAAGGGAGGAGATTACGAGGTCATCTCTGTCTTCGCAAATATTTCTGCAAGAAGAAAAAACGGCAATGAAAAAGCAGTTCTGATTCAACACACATTTTCAGCATCATCCCTATTTTTTCTATTATTTACATAAACATCAACAGCATTAGAGAACTGAATACTGCATCATTACGATATTATTATTATTATTATTATTATTATTATTATTATTATTATTATTATTATTATTATTATTATTATTAATATTATTATTATCATCATCATCATCATCATGATTATCTAAGCTACTACCCTAACTGGAAAGGCTGGATGCTATAAGCCCAAAGACTCCAACAAGCAAAATATAGCCCAGTTACAACAGACTTTCTTGATTACAGGTTACTGTAAAATAAATCCAGTTTTCTTTATCTAAGTACACCAAGACAATTTTGAATAAGACGTATCATAAAATCAAAGGACAAGGGACCTGCCTGGCAACTGGAAACAACATCTGTTGAGGAATCAATTAATTACTTAGCACAAGTTATTCAAGAAGGATGCAAACTTAGAAAGGGCATATTTAGATGGGCTATTACAAGGGTAAAATTCCCCATTTTATCAACCATAAACAACAAATATGTGTGCTAATAATAATAATAATAATAATAATAATAATAATAATAATAATAATAATAATAATAATAATAATAATAATAATTAGGTCATTCACTACAACAACAATACTAACAACTATCACCGTTTCATCAACTTTCATTTATCCTACTGAAAGAGCAACTCCAAAAGGGTTACTCTTTCGTTATAAAGGACTCTTGGTATGGCTTTGATGCCATTTTTGACTTGAACGGGTTGTATATATACTCATTCTCCGAAAAATAAAGTTGGTTACATTCACTAACTGGTGTATCTGCACAAAGGCATCCCTTCCACCAAACCTTTTCTCTCCATAACATCGTTCATCTTATCTCGCCATCTAATTTTCCGCCTCTCTCTTGATCTTCTCCCGCTAACAGGTTCCTCTTAAGCTCTCCTCACTCCTACTATGTGTGATAACGAAGTATCGCGGATGAAGGGGCTTGGCGTGGACAGTAAGAAGTTAGTATACAGTTAAAATTTGTTTTGTTATACGAAACCCAAAAAGGTATTTTAACTTCTGTTTGCTTTCATGTGTAGCAGTCGGGAGCTGCAAAAGTTGGAACTCGCAGTGTTTTTTTGCTAAAGTAGGATTTACGAAGTTTTGCGCAGAATGGCGTCCCAGAAAAGTTAGTGGAAGGACCATTTGCATGTAGATTTTTTTGTTCACAAATTTAAGAGTTCTAAACCAAGTGTGGATAGAAATGATTTCATGGACACTAGTCTGAAAGTTACGACGTAATCATTTTAATTTTATATTTTTTCTTTACAAATTAATTCGCCTCACGATTAAAAATGTATTTTCCAATAACGAATTTTACTGGAATATTGGTAAGAAATTTTAATATAATTTAATCCACAAAACAAGTAATAAATTTTCTTATAATTTAATACATGAGCCCTCGTCTGTTTGGGGGTTTTAAGTCTGTTACTGTTCATCTTTATTTATTATCTGCAAATAATAATAAAAAACCTAAAACTAAATGATAGATGGTACATGAAGCATGCTACCTATGTTTCAAGTATTAATGAAAAAATTGTTTACTGAACTAAAATCATATTCATTTATGTTTTGTCTTCTTATCATCTCTTCATAAGGCAGTTTCTCAAACAGTTAGAGATACATACACACACACACACACACACACTCACACACACACACACACACACACACATATATATATATATATATATATATATATATATATATATATATATATATATATATATATATATATATATATATATATATACATACATACATGTATATATATATTCAAATAAGCCATATCTTTTTCATACACTAATGTCTGGATTCTCTTAACGACCTCGGTATCAGAGCCCCACTGTCTATACAAGTTTGCCAGACCAGGGTTCGACTCCCGGCTGGTCACAAGCTCTTGTTTTTGTGTGATTTCGCCTGGGGCTCTGATCCCGAGGTTGTTAAGAGAATCCAGACATTAATGTATCAAAAATATATGGCTTATTTGAATATGAAAAAAAAAACATGTCTAAATGTGCAAAATCTACCATATATATATATATATATATATATATATATATATATATATATATATATATATATATATATATATATATATATATATATATATATATATATATATATATATATATAATATATATATATATATATATATATATATATATATATATATATATTATATATATATATATATATATATATATATATATATATATATATATATATATATATATATATATATATATAAACTACTGTTTCTATAAAAAGAAAAGGTAAAAATGTACAAAAAATACGTTTCAAAACCTCCTATGGTAAATTCAATCTATATCTAGTATTGTAGATAACTTAAATATCCTAATTCATTCTGTCCCACAAGACCGACAATCCCCGTTCTGAGTGGCAGGTGTCTTATTACCAGAATCAAAAACTCGAAGCATCAAAAACAAAAGGCTTCAAGGGAGCAATATCAAAGCTGCGAACATTTTGTGATATTTCTTTTGTTTTTAAATTCCTTTGATTTTTCTGTCTTTAAGAGTGTTTCTGCCGAATCCCATCTCTTTCTCTCTCTCTTCCAGTTCCCTGTCACTTGTTATTCCTTTTCTTTCTTTTCTTTTTGCTCTCTTCACTTTCCCTATCCTTATCTATATATATATATATATATATATATATATATATATATATATATATATATATATATATATATATATATATATATATAGCATTCACCTTCATATATGCATACACGGACACACACATACACACACCTTTAAAATAAATATATATATATATATATATATATATATATATATATATATATATATATATATATATATATATATATGTATATATGTGTGTGTATATTTACATATATAATATATATACAGTATATATACATACACATTTATACATATATATATATATATATATATATATATATATATATATATATATATATATATATATATATATATATGTATATATATATATATATATATATATATATATATATATATATATATATATATATATATATATATATATCATAATTGATGGTTCTGCTCTTGTCCACACGCTGTCTCCAAAGACATCAAAGACCTTTGAAGAATATGCTGTTCGTAACGTAGTGCCTAAGATCCAAAACTATTCATTGAAGTATGAGCGAACAGATATCATTTTTTATGTATACAAGACATTAAGCCTCAAGGCTGAAACGAGGTCAAAGCGGGGCAAAGAAACTCGGCGCAGAGTGACAGACAAAACCAAGCTACTGCCCATCTGGTCGAGCTTCCTCAGAGACAGTGAGAATAAGACTGAGCTATTTGACTACCTAGCAGACAAGATTGTGTCCATGCGTCCCAACAATGTTGTAGTTGTGACCAAGGGTGAACAGGCATTGTAACCATGAAGAAGCTGATTCCAGGATATTCACACATGCTCTTCATGCGGTCAAGCATCAGAAAAAGTCTGTATTGATCAAAGCATGTGGCACAGATATTCTGGTGATCGCCGTCAGTGTGTTTGCAACTCTTCAGGATGCAGGTCTAGAGACTATGTGGGTTGAATTTGGTCAGGGTCAGGCCATCAGATGGTTTCCTGTTCACGATCTGGTAGACAGTCTTGGTCCAGAGAAAGCTATTGGTATGTGCTTCTTTCATGCCTTCACTGGCTGTGATGTGGTGTCAGCCTTTCGAGGTAGAGGCAAGACAACAGCATGGCAAACATGGGCTGTTTACCCTGAAGTGAGCCCAGTCTTCAAGAAGCTCAGCCAATATCCACCTACCATAGAAGATGACGACCTCAAAATCCTTGAAAAGTTTGTTGTCACCATGTACAACAAGCACAGCAACACGACCAAGGTTGATGAGGCAAGACCACTTGTTCGTTCGAAAGCAGAGATCTTACGATTCTACTCCACCAACCAGTGCGTCTCTCACTCAGCATGTTAGACGTTCTGCCTTCCAGGAAGCTTGTATATGGGGCCAGGCAAAAGTGTGTGAAATGCAACCTGAAAGTCCTACCAACTGGGGCTGGCATAAGAATGGTGAAGGCTGGGCAGTCCTGTGGTCAACACTCCCACCCATTGTTCAGTCGTGCCAGCAACTGACGAAATGTTGCTGCACAGGTCAATGTCGGGGACCAGGCAAATGCTACCGCTACACACTGAAGTGCACACAACTGTGTTCCTGCAAATGCAAGGAGTAAAAAGACTGGTCAAGGGTAAATTCAAGCAAGGCAATTCAGTCTGTACTGCATAGCTTTATTGAATGATAGCTAGCACATGATATCACATCAGTAAGTTTACCCGAGTAGTTTTTCGTCAGAAAATTGTCATCATATCATCACAGTATTAGACAAATATGATATTGGGAATGGAGAATTGGACTATCTTTATCTAGAAACATATATTTGCATGAATAGATAATAAAAATAGCATCAAGATATTAGCATTCTACTGAACACCCATGTCAGAGGCGGCCATTTTGAAAAATGGTGGCCATTTTGTTTCTGAAATTGTCGATCTTACTTTTTTTGGCAAAAGTAAGTCCTGCTGCACAATCGTGCCAAATTTGGTGCTTGTATCACCAAGTCAAAGATTGTTTCAGTAATCTACCCCACTATAGGAGGAGATTACTGTATATGTTTAGAATTTTACATTGATTAATGAATTATTTTCATTATCTATTAATTTTTTTTTTCAAGTCTCTCCTTCTTCAGTCTTTTCCAAATTATACAAGGAGGGCTATAAGACTCGCCTTTAAAGTAAGAAAGGCTATAGAACTCTTCTCTTAAAAAATAAATGGATATAAATTAGAAACACCTTTTAAAAATAAGAAAATATGTCGTATGGAATGAGATTAAACAGTCCCTAACTATACTCAACGCAGCGAGAAATGTCAGATAGGGGGAAGTCAACTGGTTTTATATGAATTCTGCCACTGGTGCCATGTCTTCACAGATCACCAACTCATCCTTCAACCACTCTCCCTTAGTCTCTGTTATTCTCCTTCGATTTATCACCAGTTCTCTTTGCTTATCCCTTCTAACACTTGCTATCCATATATTCATATTAATGTGTAATAATTAATAATATCCCAATAATTTTTACTCATCATTATGCCTTTCACCTCCCCATCATCCACCTCTTTCATCCCTCTCACTCTTCAGGCAAATCCAACCGACGACCGAAATAGCTTACTTTACCATTTTGTCTTGGATTCTATTTCTCTTTCTTTCATATTTTACCAATTCACATCAGCCTAGGTTTGTTACCTTCACCACTCACTCTCTTAACACTTCGTTCACTCAGACATCCTTCACTTAAAAACACACCAACACCATTCCTTTCCTCCGACCGAACACACACTACACTTGCTTGTCTGATACCTTTCCTCTTCATTACTGTACATATTTCCCTTACATTCAACCATTCCTTTACCCAAAGGACACTGGTTCTCTGAGATAACACTTCCTTATGGCTATAAGGTCTCTATGCAAAAGTCATTAAAATCAGCTTTCCCTCTGCTATCTCAAGTTTCCTCCATAATTATTTTCATTATTCGTTACGAGTGTGTGTTTGTGTGTGTGTGTGTAACGGCAACGTCTGTGCCAGACGTGGGAGGGCCCCTGCTCATATGTCATGTTTAGGATAAGGGAAAACCTTTATATAGAATACACATCTTGAATTTTACCTCAATGGTGGTGTGGATCAAGTTAGAATAATTTTGGGTACATTATCGGAAATCCACTAATTCATGTAGAAATAGAAAGAGAACGAAAGATAGAAAAGAGGTGGAGAAGGACTGGAGAAAGATGGCTTGCAGATGATCTATGGAGATGTGGCACAAGTGTGGGAGTCTCATTAAAACCAGTTGCCCTACCCTATCAGACAGTTCTCGCTGCGTTGAGGATAGCAAAGAAAGCCCCGATAAGAAGTGCAACGTGAAATCAATCGACTGCTATGTGAGAACAATCCTAGAAATAATGTTCATTTTCTACTCTGTTGTCGATTGACTTTTAATTATCGTCTTCTTTATATTCAACTTATACAGCAGGAATTGTGCTATACTATATGGAGATTTTTTTCTATATCAAAATTTACTCAAATAATAATAATAATAATAATAATAATAATAATAATAATAATAATAATAATAATAATAATAATAATAATAATAATAATAATAATGGGCCATTGAAAAGACAGAGTACAAGATTAATGCAGCTGAGGCAGCCATTATTTTTAACAAAACTTGCCTGAAAGATGGTCTACTACCCAAGATTAATAATAATAATAATAATTCACTGGTAATCCTTTATTTCCAGTACAGTTGCCCATAATTATTGCGCCGTTGAGTTACAGAAATCATTAATTAAACAAATGATTATATTGGACTATCCAAAGGATAACAATCCAGCCGCTTAACTTACTGAAAGTCGAGAGTTCTCGTTAGTTGGTAATTATAGCAGAACCAAATACTGACTGGCTGAGGTGCACTGGGCACTCAGGCACAGACGAACATACTGGGAAATACAAAACACAGGAGGCAGTCAATTAGGGTCGCGTTTTAATAATAATAGGAAGCAGCCACAACTCGATCTCTCCACTTGAGTCGAAGGGTTAAGCGAATGAGTAGGTTGTAAGTTGGCCAAGGCACCAGCTACCCGCTGACATACTACCGCTAGTGTGTTATTGGGTCCTTTGACTGGTCAGAGAGTTATTGGATCCTTTGACTGGTCAGACAGTATTACATTGGATCCCACTCTCTGGCTACGGCTCTTCCATCTTTGACGACACACACAAAAAATATTCTCGCCTATTTACACATTCCCCTCTTTCCTCATACACTTGACAACACTGAAATTACCAAACAATTCTTCTCTCAAGACGTTAATTGTTCAGTGGCTACTCTTCTCTTGATAAGGGTAGAAGAGATTTTAGCTATGGTACGTAGCTCTTCTAGGAGGACACTCCAAAACCATTGTTCTATAGTCTTGAGTAGTGCCACAGCCGCTGCTCCATGGTCTTCCACTGTCTTCGGTTAGTGATCTCTTGCTTGAGGGTAAACTTGGGTACACTATTCTAACTTGTTTATCTTCCTCTTGTTATTTTCAAGTTCTTATAGTTTATACATGACAGCTTTATTTTAATGTTATTATTGTTCTTAAACTTCGCTTGTAGTTCTTAATTGATTCTTTTCCTCACTGAGCTATTTTTCCCTGTTGGAGCCCTTGGGGTTATAGCATCCTGCTTTTCCAAATAGGGTTGTAGCATGGAAAGTAATAATAATAATAATAATGATGATGATAATAATAATAATAATGACTGTTTATAAAAAAGAAATCACAGGTGAATATTACTTTGATCCTTGTGCCTTATCTATTCCACATTTTAAAAATTAACTAAAAAAATTAAATGAAGCATATACTGATAGACTACGTTTATTCCATATCACTCTTTTTACCGGGTAATTTGGAGGGAAACATTTAGCGGGCGGTAATGAGAGAAAAAAAAAAAAAAAAAAAAAAAAAAGGGATGTTAATAGACCACGTATATTTATATTCATTTTTGTTACCAAAATGTTAAGATATTCAACCATAACGAGTCATAATTGTTGCGAATATAAAAAGAAAAAAGAAAAAAACTGAAAAATTAAAAACGAATAAATGAAGCCAATAGCTTCGTTACTCCATTCAATTAAAACGCCTTTTTTGTGTATCATTAATTTGAAGTCAATCGTCTGGATCCTTTCAATTTGAGTAAAAATAAAGATATCTTGAATTTCAGTAAAATGTGGGGAAACACTTAGGAAAACTCATTACTTAAGAAACTAGGAATAAATCGAGAAGGAAAGGGTGAGTGATGGAAATGTTTTATAGTAACCACTCAAATGGAAAAAAAAAATAATAATAAAGAGAGAGAGAGAGAGAGAGAGAGAGAGAGAGAGAGAGAGAGAGAGGAGAGAGCGAGAGAGAGAGAGAGAGAGAGAGAGAGAGGAGAGAGAGAGAGAGAGAGAGAGAGAGAGAGGAGAGAGAGAGAGAGAGAAAAGGGCTTTAGATGAAAAATGAACAATTTGGAACAGACTTGAATCACATATTTTCTAACGTCAGTAACTTACAAGAATCATTGTAATGTGTCTTTTACATTACATATGCATATATATATATATATATATATATATATATATATATATATATATATATATATATATATATATATATATATATATATATATATAGATATAGATATATATATATATATATATATATATATATATATATATATATATATATATATATAAATATATATACATATATATATATATATATATATATATATATATATATATATATATATATATATATATGTGTGTGTGTAGAGAGAGAGAGAGAGAGAGAGAGAGAGAGAGAGAGAGAGAGAGAGAGAGAGAGAGAGAGAGAGAGAGGTTGTGCTGAATTATAAAATGAAGTATGGAAAATTCGCAGACATTTCTTGCTTTTTAATCCTAAACAAAAGAGGCTGATAAATGCAAAAAAACTCTTCCATTTCACTTTGCTAATCACAGGTTTATTTATCCCGTAGACAAGCAAAGAATGTTTAAGCAACCAGTTTAAAGTAATCGTTTTAATCATTTTAGAATAAATTTTAGTTAAAGACAAGTGTAAGAATTGGCGTCGTCTTCTACCAGGAAACGACATTGATGAGAAGAAATCCCTTTGAGTCTCCCCTGTTAAGATGAAATACGATGGTTGCATTCCTTAACAAGACTAATAAAATCAATAAAAGTCTTCGGTTCGTGCGAGAAGTCCGAAAACTGGAGGTATAAGACCAAATAAAGCTGTACTTCTGTTGAAAAAACGAAGAAAATGAGAGAAAACAACTACAAATGTGAAAGCAATGCCCCAGAAAGGAAACAAAGAAACTTATGTGTAAATGAAACCAAATCTACGGCAAGAAAACCAGACAGGATCCTCGAATGCCAACTATGTAATCTCTCAAAAAAAAAAAAAAAAAAAAAAAAAAAAAAAATATTGATGGAGCCGAGACAGAAAGAAAAGATTAACTTCAAACTGAACTGATACCATAATTAAATAAAGGATGTCTGTGGCACGGAATCCTCTGAAACTTAAATCGTCACCTTTTATTAAATGCTCTGTAATTCATAAGTATACCTGATGAATGGCAAACGATTATTCATCTTTTTATAAAAAAAAAAAAAAAATAATGCCTATAAAATTATTCTGAAACTTGAATCATCCCCTTTTAATAAATGTTCAGTGACCTAAAAGTATAGCTGCCGAATAACAAACGATTATTCATCTTTTCATTAGAAAAAAAAAATAATAATAATAATTCCTTCGATAAATCATTTAAAATTCTTCTGAAACTTAAATCATCACCTTTCAATAAATGTTCAGTAACTTATAAGTTTACCTGACAAATAACAAACGATTATTCATCTTTTCATAAAAAAAAATAATAATTCCTTTGATAAATGATTAACAATGTTTACAATAAATGAATTCCATTGTATTAAAAGTGTCATGGTGCCTCTTACCTGTCCATTTTAATAAGTAAAGTTA
The DNA here is from genome assembly GCF_036898095.1 of Palaemon carinicauda. Lineage (NCBI taxonomy): Eukaryota > Metazoa > Arthropoda > Malacostraca > Decapoda > Palaemonidae > Palaemon > Palaemon carinicauda. Next base: position 90,326,641 of record NC_090752.1, on the reverse strand, counting down.
TTCAGACAATCGCACCTGAAGTATGAAGTATGAGCCCCTAGGAGTTACTAATGAATAAGCAAAAGCATAAATATGATACGTAGGTCAAAGGTCGAGTAAGGAAACGCAGGTCACACCATATGTAGGAGAGAACTAAATAGCTTTAGTTTTTAATGACCTTTAATTTAAAGTAGTTAAAAAGACCATACGTATAATTGTGAAGGGAAATCGTTAGATTAATTCGAATGATCAGAGCAATAAACCAAACATAAAATTTCATTAATTTTATTCTTTCTTCTTATCGATGAAATATATAAATTTACGAAACTTTTTTATCACATTTAGATCAAAAACGAATTATATAAAAAGTTAGGAGAGTTGGAATAAAAATAAATAAAAAGTTAAGCGGTGACTAAACAGTTTTACTAAATATTTTGGAATTGGATGTACGTAACTTCTTTTTTTTTTTTTTTAATCAGTTTTTAATCAGCTTCATTTCCCTTGAAATGGCGGTAACTTTTTAATATCAGTTATAAGATAAGTATACAATTATTTTACTAAATGTGAGGAGAAAATGGAAGGCAAGTGCTCTCTCTCTCTCTCTCTCTCTCTCTCTCTCTCTCTCTCTCTCTCTCATCTCTCCTCTCTCTCTCTCTCTCTCTCTCTCTCTCTCTCTCGTTGGATGACATGTTAAGTGCTTTAACAGTGCTGGTGTGGACCTCTGAACTCGTGGGATAAGAATATGTAGATACATTGTCATATTCAACTTATCAGATTTTTTGCAAATCCAACATTAACCGTTAATTAACTGGTGAGAGAGAGAGAGAGAGAGAGAGAGAGAGAGAGAGAGAGAGAGAGAGAGAGAGAGAGAGAGAGAGAGAGAGAGAGAGAGAGAGAGAGTTATTTTCGGTTGGTTAGAAATCCTTTCAAATTATACACTGTCAATGCCACTTTCAGAGGCCAATTTAAACGAAAATATACTTTCCTTCACGAGAATATACTTTCCTTTACATCATCAATGAGCCATTATAAGAAATTCTTTAACTCATACTAACTGTGCGTCAAGACAGAAGGTAATCTAAGAAAGATTAATTAAAAACAATGACCAAAGTTAAAACATAATTAAATAATAACAACTTAGCCAATGTTTTTTATTTTTAACTGTGTGTCGCTGACAATTTATGTCCTACAACTAATTCATTTGGGTAGAGTTCTTTTGCTTGAGGATACACTCGGGCACACTATTTTATCTTATCCATCTTACTTTTTTCAAGTTTTTATAGTTCATATATGAAAGATACATTCTAATGTTGTTACTGTTCTTAAATATTCTATTTTATTTTTCAATTACTTTTCTTAAAGTTTAATCATTTTCTGGAGTCCTTTCCTCACTGGACTATTCTTTTCCCTTTTGGAGCCCTTAGGCTTATAGCACCCTACATTTCCAAATAGGGTTGTAGCTTAGTAAGTAACTAATAATAATAATAATAATAATATTAATATTAATAATAATATCTTAAGTTACTGAATAAAAATTACACCATGGTGAACAAAATAAAAGCTGTGCTACGTTAAACAATTTCAGGGTAAAAGGAACATCAAAAGGGAACCTGAGTCGGGAGGTAATTCTGTTAAAGAAATAATGTTATAAGGTACCTGGCTGGTTGTCAATCATTTTAACGATATTTTGTTAAAACTATCTCAGGTAAAGAAACAATATAAAACACGATACCTTTACCTACTTATACACACACATACACACACACACACACATATATATATATATATATATGTATATATATATACAGTATATATATATATATATATATATATATAATATATATATATATATATATATATATATATATATATATATATATATATATATATATAGATAGATAGATAGATATGATTCATTGACACATATTATACTCTGTGCGTATATTTATATATATGTATATATATATATATATATATATATATATATATATATATATATATATATATATATATATATATATATATATATAAAGGAACATACATACATATATATATTTTATATATCTGTATATATATATATATATAATATATATATATATATATATATATATATATATATATATATATATATATATATATATATATAAAGAAACATACATACATATATACATACATACATGCATACATACATACATGTATACATACATACATATTGACATATGTATTAGTGTATTTATGCAGTGAAGCTTGGTTCATTTGCTTTTCTTTAAAAAAAAATGATTACTATAACTCAAATCTGAAATACTGGTAAGAATGAACGTGGCAGTCACAATTTATAAACGAAATTTAATGTACCACGAATTTTCATTTATGAATCAAGTTGGTATTAGGAAGAAGAATGTTTGACAATTAGAGTCCTCTTCTGTCTTGAGCAGCTGTTGGCTCCGTTATTTCAAAGCCATTGTTTCCTCTGTTGCTGTTAAGAATGACAGTGATGCCATAAGCATTTTGAAAAGTGTAGTTCATATTTCTTGAAATTATCTCTAGTACCAAATGCAATGCTTAATAAGACAATTACATTATGTAATTTTTCCCTTTTAATTTCGGTCTCACGTCCTGGGGAAACACTTACTATCTGCACTAAAAACGTATATTTATCAAAAATATATTTAGGTTCCTCCATACCCTTTATTTGTTGTCTCTCTGCATTTTCATTGAACATTATCTTAGTTTTACTCATATTAATTTTCAGTTTTACATTTATAGTTTCTCTATTCATACATTCTATCGTCTTTTGTAATTCCTCCCATGATTAACTAACAGCAAATCTTAATTTGTTAAAGTATTCCCCCATTAATATTAATGCCTACCTTTTCCCAATCTAAACTCTCAAAAACTTCTTCTAGACACGCTGTGAATAATTTACAAGATAGGGACTCCCTGTTTAAATCCTTTCTGAATCGGATTCTCTCTCTCTCTCTCTCTCTCTCTCTCTCTCTCTCTCTCTCTCTCTCCTCTCCTCTCTCTCTCTCTCCTCTCTCTCTCTCTCTCTATATATATATATATATATATATATATATATATATATATATATATATATATATTTATATATAATATATATTATATATATATATATATATATATATATATATATATATATATATATATATGTGTGTGTGTGTGTGTGTGTGTGTGTGTGTGTGTGTGTGTTCTCCAGCTCTTTCAACAAATTGTAAACGCCCGTTTTCGCATTTTTTTTTTTTCTGACAAGATTCTTAGAGCACCTTTATATCTGCAAAATATTTTATCGCACCGCAAATGTATTTCAAATGACAAGTGTCATAAATAATATAGGAAACAAAAGTTTAGCAAATCTTCAATGACAATATGTTCCCCATGATGTGTGGTTGTTAACCATTAACACATAATTTTGCCGTATTTACACCTTTAAACTTTTATCCATTAGAGTCGATCTACTTATAACCCCTTTATTAGTAATAAAACAGGAATATCATATATTTATCACCAGTTACTGAAAGGTGAGACTTGAGCAATGAATGTGAATTAAAGGTCATTCTTCGATCTACTTCCCATTTTATGATTGTGTCTTTCGGCTTTTGCTTTTTAAGAGGGATGGCTCCAAAATGAGTTATTTTTCTATAAATGAAACTTTACTTTATGGAAAAGGGAGTTCATATTAAAAATGAAATTCTTCTATTTCTATAGGTTGATATATGAGTTTACTTAGAACAATCTCGACCATCTCATTAAATACTTTTCTTTTCAGGGAAAGTGGCATTCTATTTTCATAATCTCATTTTGTTTACCAAATTCTCTCCATCTCATGGTTATCCTGGGGAAATACTTACTATCTGT
>NC_090752.1:90312786-90317786 GCF_036898095.1 Palaemon carinicauda | reverse complement strand
AAGGACTGACGTTCAACGTTTACAAAACATATCCAGGAAGCACTACATTCAACGGAAACTCGAACGATACATCGCTAACAAAATATCAAGAGAGAGAGGATGTGTCGACATCACACAGAACCATATATAAGCTAAGTACAAATTTTTAGATTCATTCCAGTATGGGCAGTGAAGTGTAGTTATCACGAGTCGTTAGTCGATTATTACTGGGGTGAGTGATTTGCTAATCTTTTATTTTTCCTTTCATTAAAGGAAACTGTGTTCAACTCCGAATTCTCATCTAGAATTTTTTCTCTGTGCTAATTCCTTTTTCTTTCAGAAATTTACAAGAAATATCTTTGTGTTCGGTTTTCTTTCAGAAATTCTCGGGAAATGTCTTGGGATTAGTAACATTGTTTGGGGAATTTTATTATACATATGCGTTTATGCAGTGGACGTCTGTATTCATACAGATATTTTGATAGAATTGCAAGGGGTCGAAGAGATAGGAAAAGAAATACAGCAGTCATGACTCCCCCTGTGAGCCCTACCCCTGGACCTAGTGGCGTAGGCCAGACTAATCCTCCTCCAATTGTGACGCTTGTAAATGCCAGGTCAGCAATCCTTCCTTTTCAGGGTCGAGTCAATGGGTTCTTGCCACAAAATGTGGAGTCATGGATTTCATCCGTCGATGCCCATTTAAATGCCAAACAAATCGTAGACCCTTTTGTACAATTACAAGAAGCTAAAAGTTTTATAGATTTTTCTAAGGGGGGATGCGAGTGCGTATTTAAGAGGTGTTTCATTTCAAGAAGCAGTTACCTGGGATGATTTCAAAGTTAGGTTACGCGCGGTCTATGGGGGTGAAGAAGCCTTGGATGTAGTATTAACGTTACGAAATACACTTAATCAAGCCTCTATGAATCGATTTAATGTTATTGAGAGAGCAGCTCTCATAGCTGATAGGCTTAATGAATATCAGGACATTTTAGGTAATTCCACTTGGGTTACTAGGGATAACATCTCCGTGAAAGATTTATTACGATTAATGTATTTAACTTGCATGACACTTATGTTGCCTGAAACTTTAGTGCGGTGTTTTGATAAAAAGTTAACGCCTGCAAGTACGGAATTGGGTGTATATAAACAGATAAAGAAACACATGTCCAAGTGTCCAGATCTCGATCCCGTGTTAACTCAAGTTTTTGCAAAGAATGAAACAAAGCCACAAACAGTGAACGTAGTTAGTAGTCAAGTAGCGGGAATGACGTGTTATAATTGCAAACGTCAAGGTCACTTAAGCGCGGACTGCAGAACGAAATTCTGCTCAATTCATAATAGTTCGACACATTCATACAATCAGTGTTACTCGCGTAAGACACAAAAGAATTCCAGAAATACACAGTCAGTTCCATATGGAAATAAAAAGAAAAATCCTCATTTTAACAATAAGAAGAAACAACCAAATGTCAATGTAGTTCAGTGTCCAAAGCAAACAAACACTTCTTTGAATATCGCTGAGCCTGGGTCGTCAAACCAGACCTCGCAAGGTCAGACTAATTTTCAGAATGTGCAGAGCAAAGCAAATACCACATAGTTAACTCCAGAGGGGAAGAGAGTGATGTTGAGTCAAGGTCATTCATGTCAACATCAATAGTATTGAATAATCAATTTAATGTTTTATCAGATAATTGTGAGACAATAGATTTTCCTATGAAACACACGGCCGAATTAAGTAAAACAGTGCATGCTCCCGTAGATTTGCAACGAATTCATACAATAATAAGCCAAAATGAGTTACGACCAACCTTATATGTTGTAAATTTAGAACACAAATCCTTTACGTTATTTTTTTACTCTGGTAGTCCACGTAATATCATGGATTTGAAGACACATCATTTGTTGTTTTCGAACTTTCCGATTGAAAAATCCGGAGTTAGACTCTCGGGTATAGGAAATAATGGATTAAATGTCATAGGCATCAATCATGTTCAGTTCAAAGTCGGTAAACACACGTTTGCCGATACATTTGTTGTTGTACAAAACATTGATATGTATCCAGCTGTAATTACAGGATACCCATCTATGGGAAATCAAAACATTATCTTAGCCCCTGCCAAGCACGGCGTGTATATCAAAGGGAAATTCTATAAGTCTTCTAATACCTTAAAATCAGTTTTGGATAAAAAGGAGACGACAAATGTAACCGTAACGTACGTTGAAGAACCAATAACTTGTCTCACTAATAAAGAAATAATATACGCGACTCAGCAGAATTCTCGTTCACCCGTAATATCATCTTGCACGCAATCTATCGAACCAAACGTACCTTCGAATTTAATAGTGCAAATAAAGAAAACATTACCGGGATCTGAATTATTAATCCTTTCCGACACTTTGACAACTAACGGATTGTCTGTCACATAAGCTATTTATACAGTAGGCTCACATCAACAATGTAATATTGAAGTCTGTAATCATTTGAATAACACTTTAGTAATTCACAAAAATCAACATATCTTGGATGTAGAAGTTTATAAACATCATATTCTTACCGTTGCTGAGATCAATCACTCTCAATCAGTTGCGGATGAATCCCTTTTGCGATCTATTAAAAATAAAATCAATAAAGACATTCAAGACGAAGAAATTCAGCAAAAAATTTTTGGACTTTTAACTAAATATCATGATGTTTTTTCCACTACGGATGGATCCTTAGGAAAAACAGATGTGATCGAGCATCAAATAAGGTTAAAGGACAAGCCGAAAATTATCTATGTACCCTCGTACAGACTCCCTATGAAATTCCAGAATGAAATAAATGATGAAGTAGGTAAAATGCTAGAAGAAGGAGTCATTAGGAAATCAAACAGCCCTTATAATTTTCCTTTAATAGTTGTACCAAAAATAGATCGAACATGGCGTATCTGCGTCGACTTCCGTCGTCTAAACGAGGAGACGATCCCTGATCGATTCCCAGTGCCATGTACTGACGATATGGATGATCTTGTAATCTTTTCCAACACCTTAGAAGAACATCTACGTAAGTTAGAACTAGTACTACAGAGATTAAGACAACATAACTTAAGGGAAAGAAGTGAGGGAAAAATTTTTATTCTATGTGATTAAAAGTTTTCTTCTTAATACAGGAGTAATTACATATATTTTTCTCGTTACAGGTTTCCAAGATGAATTTTTTGTTGTTGGGAGTGATATTGTTCGCTCAGACATTTTTCTCGTGTGGGATGAGCTCTAAAACTAAAAGTATAAATTTTAAATATGGCACTATAGTTGAAAGACAAGAAGATGTTTTTATTACATCAAGCAACGTAGTTGTAGAAGTGAATATGCAAGCAATTTTTCTTCAAGAGAATGATGTCACTAGCTTAAGAACCGCCATTTCAAGGTTTTCTGCCTCATTAGATGAGTTGCATAGAAGACATTTTCATTTGACTACAGAGAGTTTGCTTGGATCAACATTAAAAGTTGCTGAGATGCTATCTGATGACTTGAAAAATAAGACTTACGAGACAGGATCTTTGGCTTATGACCTTTTGATGTGGACTGTAGGACACGAACATAAAGAAAGACGAAATCCGTTTGTTTATACTGCATTAAACATCTTTGGGTCTGTTGCAAGTTTAGGTTTAGGAATTTCCAATCGTCTTAAAATTAGTAATCAAAATAAGAAAATTGAGTTCTTGACTCATGAAGATGAATTGATTATGTCAGAACTAAAAAATCAGTTAGCTTCAATCAATCAAATTATGGATTTAGTAAATGAACATTCAAATAATATCATTCAGATTATGGAAGTACAGGATTTGTTGGCAACGTTAACGTATTATGATTCAAAGATAGATCACATACATAACAGAATTGCACATTTCATTGAGAAATCCAAGAATTATGTAGAAGCTATCACGTTAGCAACTAAAGGTGTACTGTCGCCCCATTTGTTGCCTATAAATTACCTAAAGTTAATTCTGGAGAACGGAAGGGATAAACTAGGCTATGTTCCTTTGTTAGGCGAACGTAGGTTAGAATTTTATTACAGCCTAATTACAGTAAGCGTTGATAATAACAAGATTAGGATTACAATTCCCTTTGATTCTTCTGATGCCTGGCAATCTTACAGGATATCACCATTTCCGACTTTCATGACGAATCACTCAAATCCAGTAATATCCAGTTTGACAGGACAAGTATTGATTTCCCCAGACAAGGAAACATATACGGTCATTAAAGACTTAAATCAATTAACTCACTGTTCAGACGCAATGGATAGAAAAATATGTACAGCTGACTCATTTGAGTTCCACAAAAACTTAATGGATTTATGCGAGTTAGGTATAGTGCTAGACGGTGCTCTCTCCCATACAAGTGAAAATTGTTTGGATAAGCTTTATCCCTTTGACAATAATGAGTTCAATTGCAGCCTGAACAATGGCTCGTGGATACGATACGACAAGGACGGCTTCAATGTATCATGCCCTGACGGATCCACGTCGTTCTCCCACATCTTCGTTGCAGCAGATGGTTGTATCGGGACTTCCCCTAATTCCATGGTGACTGGTCTACGGACACTCATCAGAGAACGAGCCTACTTCGCAAACTTCACGTGGACCTCTACAATGCCAGCACTACCTCTCCCGTACAACAGACAAGTTGCCAAGCGGTTGATGAAATTAACCGAAATGGACCACCTGTCACTGACTTATAAGGAAATTCTTCACCCCATACTACTAGCAGGACTGGGTATCACGGTGGTGATATTTATCGCCGTGAACATCCTAGTTTGGCGTAGGTTACGGTACAGCAGGAAGCTAAAACAGAACGTTTCGCCATGTCCAGGCAAAACTTCTTATTTGATTCAGTTTAAAGCCGTTTGAAGTGGCCACCTCATTCGATAAAGGAGTAAATTGTTGGAATTTGAGTTTGTAAGAAAAGCTGTTTGTACGCTAGTAATATGTAAATGAGGAAATGTTTGAACTTTGCATGGTTAAAAATACATTTTAAAA
>NC_090752.1:90300286-90307786 GCF_036898095.1 Palaemon carinicauda | reverse complement strand
GGGAAATTTTAGTTTTACAATAATATTGTAAACTTTCAGTAGAAACCTATATATAAGCGGAAGAAATAAGTCAATAATTTTGATCTTACACTTTTCATGCATGTTGGTTTGGTTTTGAAAGGCCGGCGACCACAAAATTTGTTGGTTATCGATTCTTTGGACAATTAGTATGAATATCTAAAACCAGCCCAAGCCACATCTTTAGCCTGGACTATACAGGTATATGTTACCCAAAACAAATGTTACACGTCAGGTTTTGTAACCGATGTTTTTATTAGTCATCATGGCTACAAATTAGCAATTGTAATATTTAATTATTCTAGACTGAGAAGACACTGTAGGATATCCTAATCTAGTATAGGATTTGCATATATGTCAAAACGTAGTTGAGTTACCAGCAATAGTTTTTTAAACATCGCCATCATTTCAATTGGATGCATTTTATGCCATATTACATGAAAAAATAATAAATGAATAACAATTTGATTTATTTCATGGAATCATTGACATTGTTATCAATATGGGTATTACCATCATCATCATCATCATCATCATCACATTATTTTCATCACTTCACAAATGTTGATAATCATACCTTGTAAAGCCATACATTAAGGTCACTTAATTACCACCTCTCCACCATGGCCTTTAACCACCAGCTGATTATATCCTAATCCCATCCCCACATGTTCGAGGTTTAAAGGTCTCGCAGTTATGATAAGATCCTTCTGGTGGAAGTTAGAAAAAAAAAATACTAAGACGACAAATATGCTAAAGACCGACTGAACAGATGTCGAGAGTAATGGATTTCTTGAAGAGCTTACCGGGGGAACACTTAAAAGGTGTTGGACATCAGGTCATGAGACATCAAATAAAATCATAATAATATGAAGAGGCAATGCTAAGGAAATATTTACTTTTGCCTTGGGGAAGGTGAAGACAGCTACACCAAGATCTATGAGCATTGAGCAATCGTCACCAGGGAAGGGGGTTCGCTTGGAAGTGAGCGATTTGCCCAGATAATTTGATTGATTGATCGATTGATTAGGAGTTTTCTGGTATCCTGACCTCTGAGATTATTGACACCGAATCAGATAACATGTGTAAACAATGCGTTAATAGCATAATTTTTATACCCTACATCCTATATGCCATACCATCACTAATAATACACCACTGGACATTTTCATTGCATGTCATTGCATATATTTTATTTTCACCAATCACTTCTGACACAATATTAATTATGTTGACTGATGATGCATTTTAAATCTCCAACCTTAAACTAAAATATTTGATATAGCAAATAATACTATATTCTCTAAGAGGGCCGGAGCCAAATAGCCCGTGACAAAAGCTGACCCCAACCACACCGAGCTACGTGGCTCATGATCGAAATCAAAGGAAAACACTGAAATCAACAACTAAACCTTTAAACCTCATTACCTTGAAAACATTTAACAAAGGGCATTTATTGATTATTGGTTACCCCAATAGGTGCTATTTGAAACAGTGTGTATGTATGTGTGGTGAGTGTGGAGAGAGAGAGAGAGAGAGAGAGAGAGAGAGAGAGAGAGAGAGAGAGAGAGAGATGTATAAATATACGTATTTATATGCTGAATATCTTCTATCTAGTTCTAACATTGAGATTCATTCATTTCTCGTCTTTGAAGTGCTTCATTACTGCTGAAGTTTTGACAGAATTAACAGCTTCCTCAAAATCTATAAATGCCATATATGGTGACTAGTCATACTCTGTTGATTTTTCCATTAACTGGTTAATTACATGGCTATGGTCAGTTGTTGAACACACGCTTCTAAAGCCTGCCTGCTCTCTTGGTTAAGGCTCAGTCTTTCTATTTGTTGAAAATATTTACGATATCTATAGGGAAACTACATAGAGATAGGGAAAGAAACCTGATTGAGAAACGATTTAGAAAGGGTGACCCCCTCTCTCCTAAATTATTCACAGCATGCATAGAAGTTTTTTGGAATTTAGATTGGGAAAATATAAGTATTAAAATAAATTGAAAATACTTTAGCAACTTAAGATTTGCAGATGACATAGTTCTACTAGTAAATCAAGGGAGGAATTGCAAAAGATAATAGGAGATTTGAATAGAGAAAGCAGAAATGTAGGACTGAAAATAAATGAGTAAAATCAAGATAATGTTCAAAGAAAAGGCAGAGACAACCTATAAGGGTTACGGACGAACCTCTAGAGATTGCTAATGAATAAACGTACTTAGGAAAAACAACACTTTGACATAAAGGTTGTGATGGTAAAATATTGATCAAATTTTCACCACCATATCATTTATATTAAAGTGTAGTTCCTAAAGTCAATGTAATCCTGAAGAAGGGTCGCGAAGTGATCCGAAACACACATCGATACCAAACAATAAATGTAGAAAAGTAAATGTGTTTCTGCTGTTATCCTGAAAACTATCTGCAGGACGATCTGTCCGAGGAGAAGCTGTCTTCGATTTTAGACACCGATGAGACATTGTGTATTCATTATTTATGTATTTATGTGTTTATATATATATATATATATATATATATATATATATATATATATATATATATATATATATATATATATATATATATATATATATGTCTTTTCTAAAAAGGAAAGTATTTAATCAGATGGTCCTATCAGTATTAACTTAAGCATCAGAAAATTGGAGCCTTACTAAAGGCCTTACAACATAAGCTGATTATAACTTAAAAGGGCAATGAAAAGATGATGATGATAATAACAATAAGATACATAAATAGAGCAACATGGATACGAGAGCAAACTAAAGTAGAAGATATTCTAACATGTAAGAAAAAGGAATGGACATGGGCAGAACATATAATGAGGATGTCAGACAATAGATGGACATTAAGAATTGTAGAATGTGTCCCTAGAGACTGTAAAAGAAGCAGGAGAAGGAAGAGAAGACGAACTTATAAAGTGGCATGTCTGGGGTCTTTGTTCTATAGTGGAGCACACACAAACGTACATACATATATATATATACACACACACATATATAATATATATATATATATATATATATATATATATATATATATATATATATATATATATATATATATACACACACGTTTAACTGGGCTCCACAAGGCACCAGGAGAGTTGGAAGACCCAGACTACATGGCTGAAGACTATGAAGCGTGAAGTAGATGATGAAAGTAGATGTATTGAATTATTAGGGGTAGGAGGATATATATATATATATATATATATATATATATATATATATATATATATATATATATATATATATATATACACAATAATATATAATGTGTGTGAATATATAAACCATTGGTAGAAACATAACATATACACATAGTAACATCCATCGTCTTCGAAAAAAATCTAGAAGTAATAATTCCATTGGAAAAATCATGTGAATATTACATCATTATTGATTATCTAAAATAAATTCTTCAAAAAAGTACTCGGGAAATGCCTTTTTCCGAGACGTATTTTCTGTTTCGAACGGCTCTGATATCGATTCGTACCGAAAATGGGTTGTTTTAAATCTGAAACCTGAAAAAATAAGTCGAAGCCTTCGGTTATTTCAAAGCGGTTTGCTGAAAACGTCAATTACCCTTCGCCCTCCCTATTCAGTCTTATTTTTTCCTTTAATTGCAAATCCGAGCGTTGAACGACTTCAGAACTTTCCGACTCAAACCCAGAATCAAACCATTTAGTTTATTATTATTATTACTATTATTATTATCATTATCATTATTGTTATTATTATCATAATCATTACTATTATTATTATTATTATTATTATTGTTATTATTATTATTGATGATGATGATGATGATGATGAGTTACTAGGGTTTACTGAAACGAAGGAAGAGTTTTTTCGCTATAACTGGACGGCTTCAGAAGAAAATCTTCACGGATCTCAGAATGGCTTCAGAAGAAATGGCCATAGACTTAGCATGGAGTTCTGAATGACCCTAGAACAGAATCTCTGAACGGATTCGGAAGAGAACTTTCCCGGATTTCTAAATGCCTTCAGAAGAAACAGCCGTAGACTTAACATGGAGTTCTGAATGACTCCAGAACAGATTCTTCCTGGAGCTCCCTGAACGGCACCTGAAGAAAATTTTCCAGGATCTTCAAAAGGCTTCAGAGGACATACCCGTAAACTTAGCATGGAGTTCTGAATGACTCCAGAATAGAATCTTCCCGGAGCAGTTCTGAACGGCTCCTCCCCGAGCTTCAGATGACTTCTGAAGACCTGATCTCTTTTTTTTCAAACTAAGGATGCAACGCAGTGAACATTGTTAATGGCTATATTTGGAACAGGGAGCAGACTGTGAGAATTGTGTATTACAACTACAGGATCAACAGGAGGCTCTTCGGAACCCTTTCATCTACAGCTGGTTTTCGTGGTTACTGCAGAAGTTGTCGAGCTTTGAAGAATATGATATATGCGCCTTGAATGATCCTTTGCTTGGGCTTTTGCAAGGATGTCCTATAATTGGAGACTATGGAACTAAGGAAATAAGGACGGAGACAGAATGGTTCAACTGAATGGTGAGTGACGTGTGATTCTTCAACAGGATAGTCCCAAAATTCGACATTGAAGAAAGGACATATCCAGATCGTATTGGTAAATATATTGTGTTCCTCGTCGTTTACTTTAGCGTGATCACGTATGCGGAGAAATTCTATAGCAGTCCAGTCTTTACCCATTGCCCTGATGGACAAAGACATGAACGCCATCGATTTCTCTGAGGAATCTGACGAACTGAGGACACACAGCACTGAAAACTCTTAAAATCTAGAAGGAACCTGACGAATTGGGAAAGAATACGATGAAATCTTGAAGGAAATTGACAAACTAAGGAAACTGGAATATGAAATGTCAAAGGAAGCCGAAAAAACTAAAGATCTTGAAAAACTAAAACAGACAGAGGAGAACAGCAACGGAGAGCCTTTAAACGAAGGCATAAAATAGCCTTTAATATTAGAAGTCAGTCACCTTGAAATAAAGGTAAAAAAGCCCCTAATACAAGAAATGAGGCACCTAAAATTAAAAAAAAAAAAAAATCCTTAATGCTAGAAATAAGGTACCTCAAAATCGAGGTTAAAAAACCTTAATGCTAGAAATAAGGCACATAAAAATAGAGGTAAAAATGGCCCTAATTCTGTAAAAATGGCCCTAATTCTATAAATAAGGCACCTAAAAATAGAGGTAAAAGAGCCTCTAATGCTATAATTAAGGCACCTAAAAATAGAGGTAAAAGAGCCTCCAATGCTAGAGCTAATGCACCTCAAAATCGAGGTAAAAAAGCCCCTAATGCTATAAATAAGGCACCTAAAAATAGAGGTGAAAGAGCCTCTAATGCTACAAGTAATGCACCTCAAAATCGAGGTCAAAAAGCCTCTAATGCTAAATATAAGGCTCATAGAAATAGTTAAAAAGGCACCTAAATAGAGAGATCAGAGAGCCTCTAATGCTAGAAGACATGTACCTCAAAATTGAGGTCAAAAAGCCATTAATGCTATAATAAGGCACCTAAAAAAAGAGGACAAAGAGCCTCTAATGCTAGAAGTAATGTACCTCAAAATCGAGGTCAAAAAGCCCCTAATGCTATAAATAAGACACCTAAAAATAGAGGTAAAAGAGCTTCTAATGCTAGAGGTAATGCACCTCAAAATCGAGGTAAAAAAGCCCCTAAAGCTATATATAAGGCTCCTAAAAGAAGAGGGCAAAACGCCTCTAATGCTATAAATAAGGCACCTAAAAAGAGAGGACAAAGAGCCTCTAATGCTAGAAGTAATGTACCTCAAAATCGAGGTCAAAAAGCCCTTAATGCTATAAATAACACACCTAAAAATAGAGGTAAAAGAGCCTTTAATGCTAGAGGTAATGCACCTCAAAATCGAGGTAAAAAGGCCCCTAAAGCTATATATAAGGCTCCTAAAAGAAGAGGGCAAAACGCCCCTAATACTATAAATAAGGCAGCAAAAAGGAGAGGTCAAAGAGCCTCTAATGTTTAAAAGTAATGCACATCAAAACTGAGGTCAAAAGGCCCCTAATGCTATATATCAGGCTCCTACAAATAGATGTCATCTTCTTCTTTGTCTGCATCTTTTCCCACTTTATGTGGTCGATGTTTCTGGCCAGCGTTCTCCATCTACCTCTGTCACACACTTCATCACCGGTTAAGGTCATAAAGCCCCTAAAGCTAAAGTTAAGGCACCTCAAAATATAGGTAAAATAATCCCCTAATGCTAGAGATAAGGCACCTGGCACCTCAAAATCTGCGGTCAAACAGCCCCCAATGCTAGAGATAAGGCACCTTAAAATAGAGGTCATAAAGTCCCTAACGCTAGAGATAAGGCACCTCAAAACAGAGGTAAAAAAGGCCCTAATGCTAGAGATAAGGCGCATGAAAATAGAGGTAAAAAAGCTCCTATTGTTAGAGAAAGGGCACCTAAAAATAGAGGTAAAAAAACCCTAATGCTAGAGATAAGGCATCTTAAAATAGAGGTAAAAAAGCCCCCAATGTTAGAGATAAGGCACCTCAAAATAAGAGGTAAAAAAGGCCCTAATGCTAGAGATAAGGCCCCTCAAAATAAGAGGTAAAAAGCCCCTAAAGCTGGAGATAAGGCACCTCGAAATAGAGGTCATAAAGCCTCTAAAGCTAAAGTTAAGGCACCTAAAATAGAGGTAAAAAGCCCCTAATGCTAGAGATAAGGAACCTCAAAATAGAAGCCAAAAATACCCTAGTGCTAGAGATAAAGCACTTAAAAATAGAGGTCAAAAAGCCCCTAATACTAGCGATAAGGCAACTCAAAAGAGAGGTAAAAAAGTCCCTAATGCTAGAGATAAGGCACCTCAAAATAGAGGTCAAAGAATCTCAAATGCTAGAAGTAAGGCACCTCAAGATAAGAGGTCAAAAAGCCCCTGATGCAGGAGGTAAGGAACCTCAACATGTGGGCCAAAGAGGTGCTACAATTAAATACAGCATATACTTTAGGTATTTTTTATGAATGAAATGACCCCGCTTCAGTCAGGTGAGTGGCGAACAAAACAGCCAACATACCTCCTCCTCACCATGCAGACTCCTGCTAGTGTACTTAACAACCGTCAGCGATTCCCAGACCTTTCATATATAGCCATCCATATCTGGACTCCGATAGATCGGACACAAATAGGGTTGTAACTTGGCAAGTAAAAAACAAAGAATATATATATATATATATATATATATATATATATATATATATATATATATATATATATATATATATATATATATATATATATATATATATATATATATATATATATATATATATATATATATATATAACACTCTTGATTCTGTTTCATGTAAATATCAATCACAATGACATTTAATATCGAATTCTATCTTTGGGAATAAATATCTACTAGAAATTCATTAATAATAACAGCTTCTGGCTGGGAATAAATTCGAACCTAT
>NC_090752.1:90285286-90287786 GCF_036898095.1 Palaemon carinicauda | reverse complement strand
ATGACGAGAAATCAGATGAAGCCCAGGTAATATCTGGTGTGCCCCAAGGTACGGTATTAGCTGCACTGCTATTTGTTATTATGATCTCAGACATAGACTGTGATGTTGAAAACTCCGTAGTGAGAAGTTTCGCCGATGACACAAGAATAAGTAGAGAAATTACTTGTGATGAAGATAGGAACTCACTACAAAGAGATCTAAACAAAATATATGAATGGACGGAGATAAATAGGATGGTATTTAACTCCGATAAATTCGAATCAATAAATTATGGAAACAGAGAAGGAATGGTGTATGCATACAAGGGACCTAATAATGAGACAATCACAAACAAGGAAGCAATTAAAGACCTTGGTGTAATTTTAAATAGGAATATGTTATGCAACGACCAAATAGCAACACTGTTGGCTAAATGTAAAGCAAAAATGGGAATGTTATTCAGACACTTTAAAACAAGAAAAGCTGAACACATGATTATGCTTTACAAAACTTATGTGCGTAGTACACTCGAGTACTGCAATGTGATATGGTACCCACACTACCAAAAGGATATTGCGCAAATAGAGAGTGTACAAAGGTCCTATACTGCTAGAATAGAAGAAGTTAAGGACCTTGATTACTGGGAAAGACTGCAATTTTTAAAACTATACAGTCTAGAAAGGAGAAGAGAACGCTACATGATAATACAAGCATGGAAGCAAATAGAAGGAATTGCTGAAAACATCATGGAGCTTAAAGTATCAGAAAGAGCAAGCCGAGGTAGATTAATAGTGCCAAAAAGCATTCCAGGTAAACTGAGAAAGGCGCACAGGACATTAATCCACTACGCACCAGCATCGATAATGCAGCGACTATTTAATGTGCTGCCAGCTCATCTAAGAAACATATCAGGAGTGAGCGTAGATGCGTTTAAAAATCAGCTCGATAAATACCTAAGATGCATCCCAGACCATCCAAGACTGGAAGATGCAAAATACACCGGAAGATGTATTAGCAACTCTCTGGTGGATATACGAGGTGCCTCACACTGAGGGACCTGGGGGAACCCAAACAAAAAATAAGGTAAGGTAAGGCTCTCTCTCTACATAGAATTGATAGTTCATTCCAAAGCAAGTGATCGCAGAATTAATAAAAGCACAAAACTTTGGGAAGGATATGGAAAATATAATTTTTACAGTAAGAATATAAAATGGTCAGAAATAAATGAAGAACTGAATAAAGAATGGAAAAATGTATTTGTAAGTGATAATATACAGGTAAATACGGACATAATGTACAAAATACTGGAGAAAATTGTTGAAAATATGTACCGAAAAAAAACAATAAACAAAAGACGTGCATACCAAGAGACAGAAGGATCTTATTTCAGAAAATTAAAAAGTGGAAGAAAAATCTTGCAAAAGAAAAAAATGTGTGGAAAATGATTGAAATAAAATGTAAGATAGAAAATGCAGAACAAAAGATTATACAGTCGAAAGAAAATGAAAAAAAGAGACTTAGAAGAAAGGACACTTCAAAATATAAAAAGAAACCCCAAAGTACTTTACTCCTATGCAAAATAGATGAATAAAGGGAGAATAGAAATAGGCCCTCTAAGAATTGAAGGACGGCTAACGAATGAAAAAAAAGGAAATATGCAACATATTAGCAGAAAAATATAAGAGTGAGTTCACGCCAAGAATTGCGAATGAGAATAATGAAACAGAAATGAGAGAAGAAAATGTTGAATATCTAACGGATATAGATATTAATGAAGCAGATATTGTCAAGGCTATAAACGAAATTAAAAATGGATCGGCAGCCAGACCAGATGGAGTTCCAGCGATTTTGTTAAAATAAACTGCAAACACTATCGCGAAGCCGCTTGCAATACTGCTAAGACAAAGTGTAGAATTGAGCGAGATATATGTTAAACATAAATTAGCTTATATAGCCCCTATCTTCAAAAGTGGATCAAGACTAGAGGCAAGCAATTATAGACCTGTTAGTCTAACATTACATATTATGAAAGTGTATGAGAGGATAATAAAAAAGAAAATAATGGATCATTTGGTTAAAAATAATCTGTTTAATATAGGTCAACACGGTTTTGTGCCTGGAAAAAGTACACAAACCCAACTGATAGCACACTATGAAAACATATACAAAAATAGGATAAGTGAAAAAGACACAGATGTGATCTATCTAGATTTTGCAAAAGCCTTTGACAAGGTAGACCACAATATATTAGAAAAAAAATGAGAAAGCATAATATTGTGGGAAAGATAGGAAAATGGGTAAAAGAATTCCTGCAAAACAGAAAACAGATAGTGGTTGCACATGACGAGAAATCGGATGAAGCTCAGGTAATATCTGGCGTGCCACAAGGTACGGTTTTAGCTGCACTGCTGTTTGTTATTATGATCTCAGACATAGACTGCGATGTTGAAAACTCTGTAGTGAGAAGTTTCGCCGATGACACAAGAATAAGTAGAGAAATTACTTGTGATGAAGATAGGAA
>NC_090752.1:90235286-90280286 GCF_036898095.1 Palaemon carinicauda | reverse complement strand
TCAGTCGGTGGAAATACGTCAATAATATTCAGTTATGGTAAATGGGAAATATAATTCTCCTTCTGCACCAAGGCATCATTAAAACACTCAACAGTCCATCTCTTCTCACATATACCAGTCCTTCTAGGATCCCATAGCTCAAAGACTTTCTTCCTCCAGGAAGCCAAATATATCTGTCGCACCTAACAGTCCATCTCTTCCCATATATGCAAGTACTTCTAGGATCACAAAGTTGAGACTTTTTTTCCTTGTGTTAAGATTAAAAAAACACTCATAAATGGCAGAGGCATGGGACAGTGACATTACCCTAGCAAGCAGGACAATGCCCTGGAGACTGACCATATATACATATGATCAGCGCCCAAGCCCCCTCTCCACCCAAGCTAGGACTAAGGAAGGCCAGGCAATGTCTGCTGATGACTCAGCATGTAGACCTATAGGATCCCCCAAGCCCAATTCCTTAGCTCACATGGATGGTGAGGTTGCAGACACTAAAGAAACTTTATGAGCGGGACTGGAACACCAGTCTGGCGAGCCCCAGGCAGGGAGACTTCCAATGGGCCACCACAACCCTGTCATTCTTAGGAACCCACTTCTTGCTCATGCTTTTCTTGACCCTTAAAACCATTTTCCCGCAGGAAGTCAAAAAACTGTCTGTCGCATCCTTCATGGTTAAGCCCCATCCTTCTCCCCTTATTTTCCTTTTCTGGTTTCCCTCAGGTCTGGGCTAGGGACAGCCATAATGGTTGCTTTCGAAAATGTATCAAACACTTGGCATCCAGACCCGAATCTTTCAAATCCAATTATGCCGAAAAGGTTTTCTTCAGGTCTGGGAAAGAAAGTGGGTCATTCGTCCCACAATATTTTACTCTTCAGCCGAAATGCAAAACAGTTTGAATATGGAATAGAATTCTTCAAACGCAACTGTATCAAAATGAATATGCGATGTCGGATACAGGGTTTTGTAAGACAAACCAAAACCGAAACGGGAGAACGAATTCTGGAGCAAAATTTCGACATTTTATCTCTCGAATTCGTTTATTGCCTGCGGTTGGGTATCGCTCGGGTTTTAATTTAATACCTGTTTTTTTTCTATTCTCTCTCTCTCTCTCTCTCTCTCTCTCTCTCTCTCTCTCTCTCTCTCTCTCTCTCTCTCTCTCTCTCTCTCTCTCTCAGTACAAGCTAGGGCCACCAAACTAATTTAGTTCCAACAAATGGATATAGACGGAGGATGGAACTTATTCGATTTACAAACTCGACGACTAAGGAGACAATTAATAGAGGCATTCAAAATTCTTGAAGAAAAAACAAATGTAGATTACAATAATCTATTCAACAATCTATTCACACTTAGCACAAATCATTCAAGAGGTAACGGATACAAACTGGAATTTAAAAGATACAGTACCACTCAATGTGGGAATTTCTCTACATGCAAAATTGCAAGTACTTCGAATGGACTTCCAACAGATGTAATGAAAGTAACGAAGTAAATGAGTTTAAGAATAAGCTAGATAATATCATAAGAACTCGCTATTACATATATCAAGTAATGTGACCCTGACTTGTCTCTATAAAAAAAAAAAAAAAATTGAAGATACATTATCCTATTAATTTTTTTCCTGGGAATTTCTAGTCCTTCATTTTCCAAATCCAACGAAATTCTTGACATCCATTTCTATAAAGCAGACTTTTTGTCATCTTGCCTAATTCGGATTCAATTAACAGAGAAAGAGAGGATTTCCACGAAGGGAAAACACTATAAAATGAGAGAGAGAGAGAGAGAGAGAGAGAGAGAGAGAGAGAGAGAGAGAGAGAGACCTGAAAACTCAATAATTCAGGAAGATTATAATGACCTACTCGTGAAAAATGACTCGAAAAAGGGGCAAGGTAAAGAAAAGACTCGAGCAATCATTAATGGACCAATCTAACAGCAGCGGAGATATCAAAAGCCGAGGGAAATGCTCTTCGTCTGGGCAAGAAAATAATGGTTCATTATTCTTCTTAATACGTATAAGTGAATTGGATAAAAATACTCATTACAATACACACACACACACACACACACACACACACACACACACACATATATATATATATATATATATATATATATATATATATATATATATATATATATATATATATATATATATACACAAAAATGTATACTGTATATACATATATAAATATGTATGTACAGTATATGTGTGTTTGATGCAATAATAATAATTGTTTAATAAAAGATGCCAGAAGTAGCAACATTAGATGTTTACACGGATTCTTGCATGAAGGAGGATAGTGAAAAAAAAAATATCGCAAAAGATGGTAAAATGAATAGGAGAAAAGAATGATTCGACTTATAAAGGTCTTTAGCAGTGGATTAATGGATGATGGTAGGATCGCAGACATGAGTTACAGGATAAGATGTGTGCATATTATAGGATATTATAGGAAAGAAACTTGGGATCTTTTGTTATGATAGACAAAACGAGAAATATATGACTGTAATGCTTTACGTTGATTGAAACAGTTAGGATTCAATGATTGTTTTTGTGATATACGAAAAATTGAGGAGTACAAAAGATGAAGATGAAAGCAAAGGGAAAATAGGTAGCAAATTGGAGGAATATAGCTTGGGAAAAAGTGAATAATATGGATATGTTGGAAGGAAGGATAACACAAAACATACAAAAAAATAGAAAGATTGTTAAATGCTTGCTTTAATGCTTAAAAGAGGAATAGTCTACAACTGAACAGATCTGAATGATGCAGTGTGTGTGGCGGGGGTGAGCGATGCAAGCCACGAGTCTCCAGTGTAATTATCTGCATCAGCTGATGTTTGGGATGTTTTCCGTCAAGGGGATCATTCATAACTCTATAATTTAAGAGCCAATCAATAAGAAAGGGAATTAGTCTAAAGTTAAGAAAATATATGTATGTGTAGTGTATACATAATAACTTACAAACAAAGTTACTACTGAGGGTGTGAGACTTTATTCGTGCATCAATCTGAATCCAAAATTGACTTTTTTTTTTTTTTTTTTTTGAGGAGTAATTTACTACGATCGTCTGTATCTTTTTTTTTTGGAGGGGGGGGGGGGTTTCCAATTAATAAAAAAAGGTTTTATTGGGAGAAAAGTAATATATGGACAAAATATCAAAGCATATTTCAGCCATGTATGAACGCATGTCATGAAATAAATTTTGGGAATAAGTAAATAAATATGCACACCCTAAATGCCGAAAAGAGCTATAATAAAATAACTTTAAATATTAAAAGAAAACTTTAGAAAATAAAACCGCTCGAACACTATTTCTGCTGTAATGAAAATAGGTGCATTGACTTACAACTTTCAGAAAAATAAAATAAGTTTTTAAATCAATCTTACAAGCAAGAGAACGAAAGCAATGGAAGTTTTTGGGGTTGATAGCAAGACCGTGAATTTGCCTAGCAATGATCTCTCTCTCTCTCTCTCTCTCTCTCTCTCTCTCTCTCTCTCTCTCTCTCTCTCTCTCTCTCTCTCTCTAAATTTAAAGGAGTTGTGTGAGAGTAATCTCACAAAGTGCATGTTGTAAAATGCTTTGCCCCGAGGCAAAATTTCCTTCGTAAAATTTCCAGACTCTTGCATTTCCTAAATTACTTTCCGTGCTCATAGGAGTAGGTAGATTGCCTCTTTCGCTGGACGAAGGTTCCAGGGAAAATGAACGGAAAACCATAAGATTTTTCGTATATTAGTTTATCGAGATAACAGTCATTTTGACGATTTGCTTCATTTAATTATTTTAAAAGTGAATTACCAATTCAATGCATCCTAAACCATTGCTTTAAAATTTTTAATATCATTGGGAGAAGGATATTGCGTTCATAATCTTGCTTTTTTATAAATCTATGCCAGCTTATGAATTCTCAACAAATAAACATTCTTGATGAACTATCCACAGATGAGTTTCCAATCATTTTATATTTTTTAATTCTTAATGTATTTCTATATAATAACATGGTCCTATAATTATGAAATTGTACAATCAGACACTTGGAGCCCTATTAAAGCTTTTGGAACATATAAGACACTTACAACTCAAAGAGCAATAAAAAGACTATTAATTGAAACAAAAATAAGAGACAGAAAAAAGGGAAACATGGATAGGAGAGCAAGCTAAGGTAGAGGGTATTATAACTATATGTAAAAAAAAAAAAAATGAAATTTTGAATTTAACACCTAAAACAATGCCATCATCATAATTACCAATCACCAGAAAAAGTCACATTATTATTATTATTATTATTATCATTGTTGTTGTTGTTAGCTAAGCTACAACCTTAGTTGGAAAAAGCAAAATACTATAAGACCAAGGAGTGTAACAGGGAAAAATAACCCATTAATGCTAATCTATATGCACAAGGACTCGAAAAAGGAAAACAAGGCGATTAAGGATAAGAAATAAAGAAATAAATAGAATACAAGAGAATAATGAATAATTAAAATAACATATTTTAAGATTTGTAACAACATTAAACTGGTATTTCTTAAATAAACTATACAAATAGACTTCGATCGGGCTGATCAACACAAAAACATTTGCTGCAAGAAGAATTTTCGAAATCCCGAGTTTCCCAAAATGAATAAGGTAAAGCTTCAAGCTCATGTTATACCCTTTATTAAACCGCTAAATAACGTTGGACATAGTACTCTAATGCTTCCCATCTTTCCAGTCACGCAAAGCTATTCCTTTGCCTCGTGTCGTGAGGAAGTGGGATCGTGTTTTGAATGGACAGGGAAAATGCATTGGACTATGCGATTAAAGTCTGAAATTTATGAACACGCACTCACTCACATACAGTAAATGCTGTGCAAACAAACAAATATACAAAAACACAAACACATATGTACAGGATATACATACTGTGTGTGTATATGTATATATATATATATATATATATATATATATATATATATATATATATATATATATATATATATATATATATATATATATATATATATATATATATATATATATATATATATATATATATATATATATATATAAGGCGAAAATAAAATTGAAAATTCTGCATATCAATTAAAGTTACCTTATAGCATACAAAGAAAAATCAAGGTTTATAATATTGACTTCTCTTGTTTGATTACATATATCTTTTTTAGCACAGTCCTCATAATTGATCTAACAAAATATGAGTCAAAATACATATGAAAGAACTGGCTATCCTTTGATATATCTAGCCAATGAATCATCTATGGATTTAGAAAGAATGGTCCCCAGTTCCGGGCGTAGCGGGATGCTAAGAATCTCTCAGTTTATAGATACTAAAGAAAAATTGAAAATAGGCAATTGGAATGTTAGAACCATGAATCAGATTGGGAAGTTACAGCAAGAGGAGACTGAATTTATGAAATATATTTTGGATATCTTGGCCCTAAGTGAAACACGTTGAAAGGGGATTGGTAAGGAAATTTTAGACCAAGGGAATTTATATATTTACTCAGGAAGATAAGATGGAGCTGGAAGAGAAGGGGTAGGAATGATGATGACACCAGGAGCAGAAAAGGCATTAACCGAGTGGAGAGGTGTAAATAGTAGATTGTTACTAGCAAAGTTCAAATTAAAGCAGTGCAATATGAGTATTATAGTTTGCTATGCCCCAACAAAAGATTCCCCAGAAGAAAGGAAAGATGATTACTATGAAAAACTGCAGTGTAATAGATGGGATCCCAGAGAGAAATATGAAAATTGTGATTGGCGACTTCAATGCTAAAGTTGGAAGGAATTATCAAAGGATAAAGAACGTGATGGGTGTCGAGGGTCTTGGCGAAGTTGCAAATGAAAATGGAGCACATTTCGTAAGTTTCTGTTCATCAAACATTCTTGTCATTGGAGGGAGGTACTGTTTTTCAACATAAGAACGTCCACAAGTATACATGGACTTCCCGTGTGGCAATTACAAAAATCATATGGATCACATTGCCTTTAATAAAGAGAGAAGGCGGACTCTGAGAAATGTAAGAAGTTATAGAGGTGCGGATATTGGTAGTGATCACCAGCTCCTCATTACCACACCGAAATTAAAACTGAAAGCACCCAACACAAAGGTAGATAGAATATATACAGTATGTTTGATACAATTAAACCTTTAGAAGCAGAGCACAAAAAAACATTTGCAATTGAATGTAGGAATCGATTTGCAGTCTTACAGACTTTAAGAGACGAAGAGCAGACAATTAATGAAGAATTGTGTGATATTAAGAACATATATTAGTCAGTTGGTAGTGAAGTCTTGGGACATACAATTACAAGGAGAAAGCCATAGATATCAAATGATACTTGGGATAATATAAAAAGAGACAAAAAACAGAAATTGATTGTTGAAAGTTTTCGAGGAAGTAATGAAAATTACAAGGTAGAGCATGCTAAGTATTCCAGTATTGATAAGGAGGTCAAAAGAAAAGCTAGGAATGACTGGGGAGAATATTTAGACAGTAAAGCAGATGAGGCTGAAAAAGTTATGAATTCATGAAGAGGCTATGGTGTAAGAATTGCTCATATAATTATTAATGAAATCTCTACTGGGGCAGAGAAGAAGAAGCACATACCCAGCAAAAAGAGAGATGGATCTGTTATAACAACAGCAACAGAAAATGAAGAAAGACAATGTTAGATGGAACACTTTAGAGAGGTTATGAAAAGGAGATATGAAAGGGAATTATTTGATTCATATACCTGATGCTGATGAAGACCTTGATGTGCCCATGAATGAATTCAGTGTATTTGAAGTTAAAGCTATCCTCAAAACACTAAAGAGATGGAAAGCCCCGGGATACGATGGAAAATATGCCGAGATGATAATGGCCGAAAATGACGTGATATATATATATATATATATATATATATATATATATATATATATATATATATATATATATATATATATATATATATGTGTGTGTGTGTGTGTGTGTATATATATATATACATACACATATATATATATGTGTGTGTGTGTGTATATGTATATATATACATATATATATATATATATATATATATATATATATATATATATATATATATATATATATATATATATATACATACATATATATATATATATATATATATATATATATATATATATATATATATATATATATATATATGTATGTATGTATGTATACATACATATATATATATATATATATATATATATATATATATATATATATATATATATATATATATATATATATATATATATATATATATATATATATATATATATATATATATATATATATATATATATATATATATATATATATATATATATATATATCCAAATAAGCCATATATATTTTTGATATATTAATGTCTGGATTCTCTTAATAACCTCGGGATCACAGACCCAGGCGAAATCTCACAAAGACAAGAGCTTGGCTCCGGCCGGGAATCGAACCCTGGTCGGCAAGCTTATATAGACAGTGACTAACCCACTTGGCCACGAACAAAGTGGCCAAGTGGGTTAGTCACTGTCTATATAAGCTTGCCGACCAGGGTTCGATTCCCGGCCGGAGCCAAGCTCTTGTCTTTGTGAGATTTCGCCTGGGTCTGTGATCCCGAGGTTGTTAAGAGAATCCAGACATTAATATATCAAAAATATATATGGCTTATTTGAATATGAAAAACACGTAAAAATGTGCAAAATTTATCATATATATATATATATTATATATATATATATATATATATATATATATATATATATATATATATATATATATATATATATATATATATATATATTAATATACTGTAGATACCAGCCCTCTCTCAAAATAATATATTTCAATATAAATTAACATGATAGGCTAGTCTATTAGTAACAACACTATTCTATATAACAAAAATCCCCTCATGAAATTTTGAAAAAATAAAGTTTAAAAATACTTTGAATAAAATACATTTCAATTAAGAGGTTAGATCTGAAAAAGATTAAAAAGAATAACACAGTGATTATATATCTCATCATAAACAATCTATTGATTGGAACTCCACAGTAAGGAATAAGGAATAGATACATTTCAAAAGATTATATATAACTCTTTCCAGGTTGCCATGTGTAAATAATAAAACGTGATATTAAATCAAATAAAAATTACGTGGCTTTGAATAAGCTCAATATGAACACTTCAACATTATCTCCATTTCTTGGATCGCTGAGAAAGATGGAACTTAGGATTTAATTAAAATAATGGCGTACCTGCTTTGCTGTTTTTCTCATAAAACATAATTCATTTATATTTTGTCGGACTAAAAACTTACTGGTGATGTTAACCCTTGGGTAATTTCATAGTTTTAATTATATTCTGCTCTTTACCTCTCATTGAAAAGCTTCAAGATATGCTATTAGAACATAATATGCAACAAATAAACCACATTCCAACAAGAAAGGAAAATGTCCTAGATCTAGTATTTGTGAATGAGGTGAATTATGTTAAAGAAATAATAGTGTATAACACGGGAATTTCAGACCACAATGTCATAGAATTGATAGTCCATTCCAAAGCAAGTGATCGCAGAATTAATAAAAGCACAAAACTTTGGGAAGGATTTGGAAAATATAACTTTTACAGTAAGAATATAAAATGGTCAGAAATAAATGAAGAACTGAATAAAGAATGGAAAAATGTATTTATAAATGATAATATACAGGTAAATACGGATATACTGTACAAAATACTGGAGAAAATTGTTGAAAAATATGTACCGAAAAAAAACAATAAACAAAAGACGTGCATACCAATAGACAGAAGGATCTTATTTCAGAAAATTAAAAAGTGGAAGAAAAATCTTGCAAAAGAAAAAAAATGTGTGGAAAATGAGGGAAATAAAATGTAAGATAGAAAATGCAGAACAAAAGATTATACAGTCGAAAGAAAATGAAAAAAGGGACTTAGAAGAAAGGACACTTCAAAATATAAAAAGAAACCCCAAAGTACTTTACTCCTATGCAAAAAAAGATGAATAAAAGGAGAATAGAAATAGGCCCTCTAAGAATTGAAGGAAGGCTAACGAATGAAAAAAAAGGAAATATGCAACATATTAGCAGAAAAATATAAGAGAGAGTTCACGCCAAGAATTGCGAATGAGAATAATGAAACAGAAATGAGAGAAGAAAATGTTGAATATCTAACGGATATAGATATTAATGAAGCAGATATTGTCACGGCTATAAACGAAATTAAAAATGGATCGGCAGCCGGACCAGATGGAGTTCCAACGATTTTGTTAAAAAAAACTGCAAACACTATCGCGAAGCCGCTTGCAATACTGCTAAGACAGTGTAGATATGAGCGAGATATATGTTAAACATAAATTAGCTTATATAACCCCTATCTTCAAAAGTGGATCAAGACTAGAGGCAAGCAATTATAGACCTGTTAGTCTAACATCACATATTATGAAAGTGTATGAGAGGGTAATAAAAAAGAAAATAATGAACCATTTGGTCAAAAATAATTTGTTTAATATGGGTCAACACGGTTTCGTACCTGGAAAAAGTACACAGACCCAACTGATAGCACACTATGAAAACATATACAATAATATGATAAATGAAAAAGACACAGATGTGATCTATCTAGATTTTGCAAAAGCCTTTGACAAGGTAGACCATAACATATTGGAGAAAAAAATGAGAAAGCATAATATTGTGGGAAAGATAGGAAAATGGGTAAAAGAATTCCTGCAAAACAGAAAACAGATAGTGGTTGCAAATGACGAGAAATCAGATGAAGCCCAGGTAATAGCTGGTGTGCCCCAAGGTACGGTATTAGCTGCACTGCTATTTGTTATTATGATCTCAGACATAGACTGTGATGTTGAAAACTCCGTAGTGAGAAGTTTCGCCGATGACACAAGAATAAGTAGAGAAATTACTTGTGATGAAGATAGGAACTCACTACAAAGAGATCTAAACAAAATATATGAATGGGCGGAGATAAATAGGATGGTATTTAACTCCGATAAATTCGAATCAATAAATTATGGAAACAGAGAAGGAATGGTGTATGCATACAAGGGACCTAATAATGAGACAATCACAAACAAGGAAGCAATTAAAGACCTTGGTGTAATTTTAAATAGGAATATGTTATGCAACGACCAAATAGCAACACGGTTGGCTAAATGTAAAGCAAAAATGGGAATGTTATTCATACACTTTAAAACAAGAAAAGCTGAACACATGATTATGCTTTACAAAACTTATGTGCGTAGTACACTCGAGTACTGCAATGTGATATGGTACCCACACTACCAAAAGGATATTGCGCAAATAGAGAGTGTACAAAGGTCCTATACTGCTAGAATAGAAGAAGTTAAGGACCTTGACTACTGGGAAAGACTGCAATTTTTAAAACTATACAGTCTAGAAAGGAGAAGAGAACGCTACATGATAATACAAGCATGGAAGCAAATAGAAGGAATTGCTGAAAACATCATGGAGCTTAAAGTATCAGAAAGAGCAAGCCGAGGTAGATTAATAGTGCCAAAAAGCATTCCAGGTAAACTAAGAAAGGCGCACAGGACATTAATCCACTACGCACCAGCATCGATAATGCAGCGACTATTTAATGTGCTGCCAGCTCATCTAAGAAACATATCAGGAGTGAGCGTAGATGTGTTTAAAAATCAGCTCGATAAATACCTAAAATGCATCCCAGACCATCCAAAACTGGAAGATGCAAAATACACCGGAAGATGTATTAGCAACTCTCTGGTGGATATACGAGGTGCCTCACACTGAGGGACCTGGGGGAACCCAAACAAAAAATAAGGCAAAATAAGGCAATAAGGCAATAAGGCATAAGGTTGTCTTAGTCCAAGGTGAGGAGTTTAACCTTATATTGTTTATCATTAATACACGTCAGAATACTTATTACATATTCTTCACTATGTGTGTGAATGATATAAAAGATATATATATATATATATATATATATATATATATATATATATATATATATATATATATATATATATATATATATATATATATATATATATATATATATATATATATAAATATATATATGTGTGTGTGTGTGTGTATATATATATATATATATATATATATATATATATATATATATATATATATATATATATATATATATATATATATATATATATATATATATATGGTTAAACCCCATAGGTTACAGCTCCATACCTTACAGTATTGTACGTACGCTCAAGATCCTTATGGGTTAAGGACAGGAAGGGGTGGGGTTGGAAGAGCCTATAGGTCTACCTACCGAGTAATTAGCACACATTGCCTGGCCCTCCATGGTCCTAGCTTGGGTGGACGATCTCTGACATCTCCTGCTCATGATTTGCCCTTAAACCTTTTAAATATACCATATGTTTCATCATGAGATATATTTGAATACCATGAACAATCTTAAAGGATTGCCATTATTAAAAAGATAATAAGGAAATTGGTTCATGGCCTGGTGTATATACTTGATGTATATCAAATAAGCTGCTTTAGTGACAAGGTCAAAAGATGAGTAAAAAGGATGGGTTGGGCTCTGGGCTTTGTCCAACCAACAGCATCCATTATAGTCCCCTTTCCATGTCGATCTGGTTGCCTCTCCTTTATTACTCCATGGGTTATAATTATCTATAATTTATGGATGACAAATATGACAAACATCCTACATGTCACATCACCCTTACAGGACTCTAATCAGTGCAAAGGATACGAAGAAATTATTCATGTCACCTTTCCCAATGACATATAATTCTCTCCACCATATGGAGAGGTCGGTAATGACTGACAGATAAGATTAATCTCGACATTTTGTATGCAAAGTTTTATGATTACATTACGAATATTATATAATTCTATAGAGTATATTCCCTCTTTTTTCTTTTACTTTTACAATGGCATCAAAAATCAAAAGATCGTCGTCTTCAATAATTGCAAGATTTATGTTTGTGTTATTCTTCATTCTGAATACAGTTTCTATTATAGACCAAGAGATTGGAATAAATCGTAATTATCTTTGCTTCGCTGAAGTTTTTATTGCACTATAATACCTAACATAACTATTTCTAGTGTGGACGTTCCGAGAAAATAACTTCAAAAACATAACAGTAAGAAAAGATGAAATAGATGTGATGAAATCAAGGTATGAAATGTGATTTATTTCAACTTCAAAAGCCGTTGAAAGCAACTCTTGACATCAAGATATAATTCAATATACTAAAAATCAAGGAAACATTAGATTTACCAATTACATCAAGCATTCGTGAGTTCAATATTATCTTAACAGGGCCACCAGTTCGTCTTTAAAAAATCAAGGTATTACCTGCCTTGAAATTTTTCACTCGATGTCTTTTGTTTCTTTACTTACTAACCAATATATATTCTGTACGCTTTTGCTTTGTATACCCATGGCCTATGAGATTGTCCAATAAGAACGCTTGTTCTATATGCACTACGCAAATGATAATAATGATGATGATGATGATAATAATAATAATAATAATAATAATAATAATAATAATAATAATAATAATAATAATAATAATAATAATAATAATAATAATAATAATCCATATCTATCTCATAAAAAATTTGACATAATTAACTTAGATGGAATTAAGTTCATTTCAATAAAAAAAATGCTTGACAGTAACCTTTTATTACTGACTGTAACAATTCAAGTTGTGCTGTGATGTATGACTTTCTCTAGATCTTTCGTTTTCTTTTACATTCAATCAACATGAAAATCTAAATACTCTGTAATAATTACGTTGTTTTTCACACACACCAGAAAACGATTATAAACTCCAGAATCCAGATCAATATATTTGCATCCACACCAAACTTTAAATCAATTTTGTATATATTGCATCTTTACTAAAAAGGAAAAAATAACCATTAGAAAAAAACAGACCAAAAATAATATTTCATAGTTAGGGTAAAAACAACTCAAAATAAAACTTTGATACTAAAAATAATCAATTTAATACTTCTTTAAAAATAAAAAATAAAATCGCCTAAACGTTTTCGCCTATTCTTGCTAATTATGTCCCGAATCGATGGATAATAAGACATCGTAACATGGGTTGTTTTCACTTTACTATTGAAAGGTTCGTGAATACACTTTACACAGCCCGATACTCTTCAGACGAGTACCTTTTCATTCCTGAGATCGCTCAAGTCCCTCTGAGCAAGTAAATGCAATGTTGATCTGTCAATATGATGAATTGTTAGATTTTGTGGAATTCTCCACTGTGATGGAAATATCTCTTACCATTAGACTTACAATACGTCATCTATCAGACTTAACACACGTCACCTACAACAGAGTTCAGTGATCGCGGGCAGCAATTTATGACAGTCATAGTACTCTTAAAAAGTTCATTATTCTCCCTGCATAAAACACATACTTCTATACATTTCCCATACTAGGCTTAGGACATTTCTCCGTTTGCCCCCCCCCCCCCCCCCCCGGCTCCTCACTCCGGGAGGAGGTGCGCACTCGCCCTCTTTAGTATATGATATATGAAGGACCCGGAATAGGGCATAGCATGTACTAGACGGAGACATACATGTAAGCCTAACGCATAACCTACTTTTTCAATGGATACATTTTGCTTTAAAAGAATATTTACATGAAGTTTCCAGCTATTGGGCTCCACTGTTCCTTCCACACAGTATACATTTCTCTAAAATCCAGAATTATTATCATTATTTCTTGCTAAACTACAACCTTAGTTGGAAAAGCAAGATGCTATAAGCCCAAGGGCTTCAACAGAGAAAATAACATAGTGAGGAAAGGAAATGGGGATTGATTGATTGATTGATTGATTTAAAGTTTTCAGGCATCCTAGGAAATGGGGAAATAAATAAACTACAAAAGAAATAATTAACAATTAAAATTAGATCTTTTAAGAACGATAACAACATTGAAATGGATATTTCATATATCAACTACAAAAATTTCAAAAAGGAGGAAGAGAAATAAGATAGAATAGTGTGCCTGAGTGTAACCAAAAGTAAGAGAACCTTACCCTAAGACAGTGGAAGACCATGGTACAGAGGCCATGGCACTACCCAAGACTAGAGAACAAATTAAAGCTAGTGTGCCTGAGTGTAACCAAAAGTAAGAGAACCTTACCCCAAGACAGTGGAAGACCATGGTACAGAGGCCATGGCACTACCTAAGACTATAGAACAAATTAAAGCTAGTGTGCCTGAGTGTAACCAAAAGTAAGAGAACCTTACCCTAAGACAGTGGAAGACCATGGTACAGAGGCCATGGCACTACCCAAGACTATAGAACAAATTAAAGCTAGTGTGCCTGAGTGTAACCAAAAGTAAGAGAACCTTACCCTAAGACAGTGGAAGACCATAGTACAGAGGCCATGGCACTACCCAAGACTATAGAACAAATTAAAGCTAGTGTGCCTGAGTGTAACCAAAAGTAAGAGAACCTTACCCTAAGACAGTGGAAGACCATGGTACAGAGGCCATGGCACTACCCAAGACTAGAGAACAAATTAAAGCTAGTGTGCCTGAGTGTAACCAAAAGTAAGAGAACCTTACCCCAAGACAGTGGAAGACCATGGTACAGAGGCCATGGCACTACCCAAGACTATAGAACAAATTAAAGCTAGTGTGCCTGAGTGTAACCAAAAGTAAGAGAACCTTACCCTAAGACAGTGGAAGACCATGGTACAGAGGCCATGGCACTACCCAAGACTAAAGGACAAATTAAACCTTTTGTTGCCCTTGAACATCTCCGAGACAAATGTTCACTGTAAGTTTAATAGCACGACCCGTCCTGTTGCCTTCCGCCTGAGCCCCTTAAATTGTTAACATTTGAGAAGCCTCTCTTCTTACCGCTGTCGCCTTTCATTCCAGTATATTTCACTGTCTGGAAAGCAAACAGTTTCCTTTGTGCAATAAAAGCGAGCAAGGATCGCTGAAATGTTGCTGTTGCTGAGTATTGATGTAAAGAGTATGACCTGACGTTGCCGTTTATGAAAACTACATTTCAAGCATATGTCCTTTATTCATGTTTGTCCTTTCTATCCTTCTGTTTTGTATGAAATTCGGGTGACTGGTAATGCATGGTTTTCTTCTTGTGATTAATTATACCATCTGTTATCTTACGTATTTTTTTTCTTGCTTCCACCTTTCGTAGAATATGAAAAACTTTATGTAATATATTTTTTTTTCAATCTGTCTGTGTTAAACTGTTTCTAAGAATTTTGTTACACTGATTGAAAGTTTTGCATAAATTCTATGGCAGAAAATTGTCAGGGGGGGGGGTAAATATTCCAGTCACCAAAAACTTTTAATATTTTCGGGGATCAATCTATTCTGAAGAAGTGTTTTTAATCTTACATTCTACCTTGTTTCGGGATTTGTTCTGTCTGGTCTTCAGTTGCTGAATCTCATCTTAATTTATTGGATATTAATCTCTGACACCGTCGGTGCTTAATTCTGATAAGACAATCCTGTTTTTTTGAAAAAAGAAAGACAAAGGGGATCTATATCACACGCCAAAAAAAAAAAAAAAAAAAAAAAAAAAAACATTAGCTTGAAATACTGAAATAAAAGTAATTTGTTTTAATCATCTTCATTGGACTGCTCTTTAGCGAAAATCCAAACATAGTGAACCTCAACCAGAGGAAAATCATGATAAAAACATGGAAAGGTAATGGAAAACGACCCCAAAGTTAGAGTTTCCTGAAGTTATAATGGGAAGAGACACTTTCCAAACATGAACATCTCCTCACATTACCATCATCCTCATAGGACATTAACTCTTCTTAGAAAGGTAAACAGAAGTTTCAATAAATATCATTCAATTATAATTTCTAATAATGGATTATTATTAATAACTCCATAATGGACTCTATTATTGGAAAAATGGTTAAGTTTTGCGACCTCAGAACAAATTCAACCAATATCCATTGCTTTGGTATACAACCACCCTTCTTCTGGACATATTCTGTGGTAGCAGTACCACAATGTGTGTGTGTCTATCTATCTCTCTCTCTCTCTCTCTCTCTCTCTCTCTCTCTCTCTCTCTCTCTCTCTATACATATATATATATATATATATATATATATATATATATATATATATATATATATATATATATATATATATATATATATATATATATACCGCAACAAAAAACGCAACTGTTTCTAATTCACTGTAGGACAAGGGCCTCAGACGTGTTAACTCATGCCTTGGGTTTGGCCAATTTTCAAAACCACGCTTGACATTGCGGATTGGAATATTCGGAGATTTTCGTCTGATAGCTCGCAGCAAACCAACCTAGTATGGGTGGCCCTGACTAGTATAGCTTTGCAGATCATGGCGATACGCAAACCCTTTCAGCACGTTATGGTTTGCCAGCTCAGAAAGCATAGATATATATATATATATATATATATATATATATATATATATATATATATATATATATATATATATATATATATATATATATATATATATAAAAGAAGTAATCTTCCTTAGCACGAAGATAACTTAATATGCGGTATTCTACATAAGGAAAATTGAAAGATGTGTATATGTAGAAATGCTCTACAATTTCGTCCGCCACTGGACTTCTTCTTAGAGCATTTATTGGGAAAAGAATAAATACACACGTTTTTAAATACAAGAAAGGCTTCATATCATTAAAAACATATATATATATATATATATATATATATATATATATATATATATATATATATATATATATATATATATATATACTATTACTACCCAACAGGCAAAAGTCACTTACTGTAACATGGGGATAAAACTAATAAAAGTTGAAATTACAAATTAACAGGAAAACAAGTAATGGAACGTTTCACAAGCACTTAAGTAAACAAACCAAACTAAAAAAAAACTATTGAATAACATTTTCGAGTTTGTACTGATACTTTATACTGTGTAAAATACAAGGATTCAATTCGTATATGCCTGGAGATAATTTAAATTTCTTATTCCTACTATAAAATATACACGCTGCTTCAATGACATTTCTCTCTATAAAATCAGTATTTTTGAACAAAATTTGTGAATGTTGCCAATCTACTGGATAACCACATATATTACTATGTACACAAATGGCATTACTTTTGTTGTTTGTT
The DNA here is from genome assembly GCF_036898095.1 of Palaemon carinicauda. Classification (NCBI taxonomy): domain Eukaryota; kingdom Metazoa; phylum Arthropoda; class Malacostraca; order Decapoda; family Palaemonidae; genus Palaemon; species Palaemon carinicauda. Next base: position 90,263,060 of record NC_090752.1, on the reverse strand, counting down.
CTTATATTATACTTATGATTTAAAATTCGTTTGGGGAAGCCTATAGGTCTATCTGCCGAGTCATCAGCAGCCATTGCCTAGCCCTCTTTAATCCTAGCTTGGGTGGAGAGGGAGCTTGGGCGCTGGTCATATGAATATATGGTCAATCTCTAGGGTATTGTCCTTCTTGATAGTGCAATGTCACTCTCCCTTGCCTGTGCCATTCATGAGCGACCTTTAAACCTTTAAACGATAGACCTGCCTCTCAAAGGAAGGTAGCTCAGAGAATAATTAAGAATAGAAGCAGGAAGAGAATTCCAAAGTTTGGCAACATAAATGAAAGAAACAATCGCTGAAATTTGTAATATTAAGAGAAGCAACGATCTTCGGAGAGTAAAATGTGTTCAGGTTGTACCAACCGTGTGTTACACGATCATACATAGTAATGACATTTCATTTTGTGTATATATTATGCTTGTATCTTCACTCTCCCCTCGCTCGCACTAAAAAGAACCTGAAATAACATGCATGTTTTTCTCACCGTTAACCGATGCGTGTCGGTTTGAACAGGAAATTTCCTGTTGCATTGAGTCTTTGTATATAAAGGAGAGTGTTCTGTAATAAAGTTACTCAGTTGCTTTCATCCTGTCTTAGATTCACAACCTTCTCTTAGCACGTCACATTGGTGACCCTGGATGTCGACTCGCTCCTACCGCCTTCCACCCCCCCTCGCCCCTCCGTCGTTGGTACTATGGCGGACTCTACAGAAGTTGGCGCTGCGGCTGCCCCATTGAAACTTTCGTCATTCGCCAGAGGAGAGGCGTTTGCTTGGTTTCAGCGCACAGAAGTCCAGTTTCGCATCGAGGGCGTGACTCATTCAACCAACAAAGCAGATTATGTTTTCGCGGCGATACCCGAGGACACCTTCCCGGAAATATCCGACTGGCTTTGTGAACAAGGAGACACCCCAATAGCGTATGACGCCCTCAAAACATACCTTCTGCAGCAGTATTCGCCGTCGCCAGCCGCCCGTATAGCAAAGTTTTTTTCTGCTCTCTCAACAACCTTTGGGGGATCAAAGGGCTTCGCTTGCCCTCAGGGAAATGACCGGTATCGCTCGCCGCAAACGGCTCTCCTCGTGAGGTGAACCTACTTCGTGCCCTTTGGATATGCCGTTTACTCAAACCTGCATGCGCTGCCGTACCCGATGTCGATAGTTTACCCATAAAGGACTTGATGATCAACGCCAACGCCCTTATGGACAGCCACTTTAAGACCTCCATCAACGCCTCCACTCCTGACAAAGAGGACACCTATTCAACGTCAACCGAAGCTGATGCGAATGCCATAGGACATACATGCCTACCCCGTGACGTGCCGAAGCGACGATAAAGCCACCCACCACCCACCACTCGCTCGCGCCCCAACCAACGACTTCTAGAGCCACTTACTACCTCCCGTCTGCCGCAGTTTTGCTACTACCACTATAGATTTGGGGCAACTGCGAAGAAGCGTGCCAAGGATTGTCAGTGGCCAAAAACATATAATTAGGCCATCGCTCGTGGTGGTGGCCTCCCGTGTTTCTAATCTTTTCTTTTTACATAATGCAGGAACGGGCGTGCGGTTTTTGGCAGAAACGTCTGCTGACGTCTGCTTGGTAGCTGCCAATGGATTTGCGATACCAACCTACGGTTACGAGAACTTCACATTATCGTTTGGAAACGCTAAATTTAATTGGAAGTTTCTCGTTGCTGACGTCACATTGCCAATCCTCGGTACGGATTTCCTCTCTCATTTCCACCTACTGGTCGATGTCGCCCACCGACAATTGGTCGACGCAGACACGTACTTGTTGGCACCTCTTCAACTCGCCCCCTCCAACTTCGCTCTCCACATCAGCGCACCCACGGATTCCTATGCCTACCTCCTCATGTCGTACCTGGAATTTTCCGTCCAGAACTTCGCCAAACGCCCACAGTTCCTGCCAAGCACGTATTTATCACCATATCAAGACGACGGGACCCCCAGTCTTCGCAAAATTCAGACATCTGGCACCGGAACGATTGGCAGCCACCAAACAGACGTTCGCCGAAATGGAGGAAATGGGCCTTTGCCAAAAGGCTTCCAGCCCATGATCGTCACCCTTACACATCGTTCTGAAGAAAGACGTCTCCCTCCATCGGTGCGGTGATTACAGGCGCCTGAACATGCAAACAGAACCAGATCACTACCCCCTCCCAAACATCGCCGACGTGACCTCCTACCTGCACAAAGCAAAGGTTTTCTCTACGCTCGACCTCCTGAAGGGGTATTTTTGGGCTCAAGCCATGGCGTCCTGATGGAAGGTTCCTTTTTGGTAGCTTCCTTGGGTATAAAACTACTAAGATATTCCCAGAGAATTTAACCACAGGTTATCACAGAATTCTAACTTCTGGAGCGAGTATCCCAAAGGTTTCCCTTTAAGACATCGTATATCAACAGGGGACGCATGTCTGAACGCGCCACATAGCTATCTACACCCCGAACAGAGTTAATGCTTCGGTGTGTAAGGGTTGAGAATAGCTGGGAGCCGTTCCATAGCTAATCTCATTCGTGGCTACTACTGATACTCGAGACGTAAACAAACGGGCGCCATTGCTCAAATGACGTCACGTCCGTCTTCATCCTTTGTTTAGTAGCTTGCCCTACTTAGACGGATTTTCCCTGTGCTTCATTTATCGATTTGCATCTACGTTATGTCGCTACCTTCGGCCTCGCCTTCTTCTGGAAAGTTGAGTACAAGGTTCCAGTATTGTTTAGTTAAGCTCTGACCGTAAAGTAAATATTACTTTCCGAAATAATTGCTGTTTTGTGGCAGAGCTGTGCCTCTACCGGACCCGCCATTTTATGGCATCGTTGTTGTTATGCATGCCTTATTTAGTTAGCCACAACAACGCTTCCGGCCTTATTTACTAATCGAATACATTAGTTTATTTAGTCTTCATAGCTAAGAACTTTTATATCGTGTTTCGACGCTTTTTATCGGTCATCGATTGACCTCATACCAGTCGGCTACTATAGCCCCCAGGCCAGAGAGCCTGCATATAAGTGTTCATGCATGATTTATTAGTGATCCTAGGCTAAGTTATGAAGATAGTGGCATTATTTTACAATACTATTGACCGTGATGCAAATGTTTTTTCGCCTTCAGGGACCATATAGGGGATAGGTTAGTTAGTGACTCTTTCTAACCTAACCTACTTGTAGGACCCCTATATGCTTCCTTCATCCCCTGCCTTGGCATTCCCTCTAATTAGCCTTGATTCCTTTTCTGAGTAAAGGGATCAAATGTCTAATAGAGTAATTATCGCCTCTCAGTCCTCCCTAAGGGAATGAACCCCCCTTAGGGTTGCGTCCGAGAGTGAGGTTAGGCTAGCCCTACCTCTATGGCTAGGATTAGTCTATGACTTTCCTGCGATAGCGATATGTCTTCTTCCTTTCCTAGTTCAGGACTTTTAGCCCTGATCTAGGTTGGGTTAGGAAGGTTTCTCTGTTCCCTGCTGAAACTGTACTCATGCACCGTTTTAGCCGATCTGCCTTATCTTAGGTTAGGGAGTGTCCTCCCTTTCCCTAGTGGCCGCTCTGGTACAGAAACCCTTCCTTGGAAGACTTCTCTCTTCTCCCTTCCCCACCTATCTCTTGTATAGCCTAGCCTATGCTTAGGTTAGTCTATACCCATCTGTCCCCAGTCCGACAACTCCTCCTTAGGGTGGAGTAGTAGGGCTACCCGAGCTTCCATGTGCAGTCCGCTCTGGTACATATACCTTCATAGTGTCCTATGGGGTTAGTTTCTAGATTTGTCCTGCATATGGGGTCTCCCCCCTTTTGGGTGTCCCCTAGCCCTCCCTTGGGCTACCTAGCTCCCGGTCCTCAGTGACCCCTGCTCCTGGATGATAGAGCCTGCCTCTATCATGGGTACACCCTCTCAGGGGGGGGATGTCCGGAGTCCATGACTGAACTTCCTGCATCCCTTCCCCCCCCCCCCCTGTCTCTCTCACTATCCGGGTGCTGGTCTCTTGCCGCCTCTACTGTCGGCAATACCTGCCTCCTACCTTGGTGACTCTCCCTACCCTTGCCGCCAGCCCCCTGTGTGCCGGGGGACTGCCGACTGCCGCCGGCTCCTACCAGTGGCTCTCCTTCCTCCTAGCTTGTCGTTCGCTCGCCGGTCGGCCGCCGGAGTGCCGGCATCTACTGCCGGCAAACCGGTTCCGCTTTAACCATCCTTATCCCAGTCACCAAACCGGCATCCTCCGACTGCCGGAGCCGCCGCTCCCCTGCCGGCGTGCCGCCGTTGTACCGGCGGCCGCCACCCTGGTATATAATTGACTTTAAACATTGTCTGTCTTAATGCCAGAAACTCTGCTGGAGCGACCTCCGGCATGCCGACGGATTGCCGGAAACCCCCGGAGGCGTCAAGAATACTTGCACCCCCTTCTTCTAGCTATCATATGACACTGATAGCCCTATACCGCAAACAGATAGGCTGTTTCCACTATTAAGATCAATACCTTGGTACTGTTCTGTTAGTGATCATGCTGTCTCTTTGCATTCTTCTAAATTCCAGCATGCTGCGTGCATCTTAGCACGGCTGGTTGCCGGAAGCAGTTACCTTAAAAGGAGGCCTTCTAGCCCCTAGCTTGGGACCGAATGATCTCGGTCCCAATCTTACCCTTGGGTTTTTTCCACGGAATTCCATTGCCCTATGGAACTCTAAGGAACTCTATCCGGTGCCTTCGGTCGCTCGGATTATCCAAGGACAAAGCTTACGGTAACCAGCCGGGCGAGATGCATGGAGTATGTTCTCCTTTACTATTTCAATCTCTATGCATCACACCCTTCATTAAGTTAAAATTAATAATTAATATTAACTTAGTTTAAGAGCCATTCTTATGACTCCCCCATACTCATTTTCTCTTTCTTCCACAGGAGGAGCAGATGAAGTGTGACTTCGCCTTCTGCGCTGTGAAACGCCCGCAGTTTTACGGGCATACGGCTTGCAGGACTCACGCCCCTTGTGCCGACAAGAAAGGGGATCTGAAGTTTTGGAATCCACTGAACTGTACGGTCTGCCAGGCTCACCTAGTTGAAGCCTTCCATAACCCTCCCTCAGCGGAGGTCAGAGACATTTCTCGTGAAAAGCTACGCAAGTGGGTGCGTGGCTTCCAGAAAAATGCCACCGGACCTTACCTGGCCACCGAAGAATTGAGGTCACTTCTGTTCCCTAAGGCCTCCCCTGATTCAGTGGTACCCAAAGACGTGATTCCCACTGTCCAAATTACAGTGGAACCTGATGTTGTCATGGCTCAGTCCATGCACGAGTGCCGCCTGGATTCCGAAGATGACGAACAGATATCGGATGTCTCGGAAGACACGGAGAAAACGCTTATGGCTCAAGGAGCCGAAGATGAAGAAGACAAGGTGGAATACGCCGAGTCGGAGCAAGAGGTCGCTCCTCCTTCCATCCCCGCTCCTACTCCTACACCGTCGGAAATGTCTATTCCGTCTACCTCCTCGACCCCGGATCCCTCTTCTTCCACTCAAGAAATGATCCGACTGATTAGAGCCGTCATGGACGACAGGTTGAAGGAGAATCAGGAGTTCATCAGGTCCATGATGGGATCCAGAGAACCGAAGAGGATTTCGGTTAAGGATCTCCCCGCTTGCTCACATGCCAACCCGTGGAGGTATGCTGAGCATATGGTTATCGCGACCGGCAGGATCTTCGTCAGTGATAAGATCGGCACGGTCCCTTTGGAAGACGTGGAGTTCTTCCCAAACTTTGAGGCCTACCCGGACTGTTACGTCCGTCTGCGTTCTGAACCTGCCTCGAAGGAAGAGACCGAACCGAAGGAAGAGACCGAACCGAAGGAAGAGATAGTGTTCGATCTCGCAAAGGCCCAGGCTATGCTAGCCACCACATTCAAGAGTAGAGGCTTTACCTGCTCTAAGCTTCCGGCCCTGAGCAAGAAGCACCCTACTTATGTCGCACCTGAAAGTGCGGTTCTTCCATTCCTGGAAAAGGCCTTAGCTGCGTACCTTAAAGCTGCGGATGAAGGGAAAGCCTGCCCTGCACTGGAGGAGTGCAGACCCTTCTCCATAGTTACTCCCCCTGACGCTCGACACTGGAAGGATGTCCAGCATACTTTCGTCGTGGGAAGGCTAGATCCTGACGTCGCCGGACGTCAGTTTAATGAAGACCTCCCTAAGCTCAACGATCACCTCCTTCGTCGGGAACAAGATACGAAGGAGAGGCTCGCAGCATCCTTATCTCATCAAGTCCAACTCGAAGTTATGGCCTGTGACACCAGAGTACCAGACCACTACATGGTACTCTCCAAATCCCACATGATGACCGTGATGAAGGACTTGTACCACTTCATAAAGGCTCGGAGAGCCTGTCGTGAATTCGTGTTTGCAGGTGCCACCGTGAAACACGAACCCCGGAGGCTGATTTCCTCCAACATCTGGGGTAAACACCTCTTTCCTTCTGACCTTGTGAAGGAAATCACCGACAGAGCCGCCACGGAGAATAGGAACCTTCTCCACAAGTGGGGCATGTCCAGGAAAAGGAAACCCTCTCAGGACGACGGACCTCAACCTAAGAGGAAATCCCAAAAACAGAAACCCCAGCAACGTCAACAAAGACGTCAGTTTCCGGGACCCGCTACCTCCCAAGTGGTTGCCCAACCACAACAGACCTTTCAATTGGTCCCCCAACCGGTGTTGTCACAGTCACCGGTCTTCACCCCTGCTTTCGAGCAACAGTCAACTACCTTTCGTGCCAAAGGTAGAGGCTCATACAGAGGTGCAAGCAAAGACGCCTCTCGCCGTCCCTCCAGAGGCAGAGGAGGAAAGGGAGCTAGCGGCCGAGGCAGCAAGCCCTCGGGACACCAGAAGCAATGAAGTGCTTCCGGTGGGAGGAAGACTCCGCCAATTCCAGGATCGTTGGACCTTCGATCCCTGGGCACACAGCATCGTCAAGAAGGGTCTAGGCTGGAGTTGGACTCAACCACCCCCAATCTTCCAGCAATTCTTCCAACAATCAACCCCTCTTCTGGAAGAATATGTCCTAGATCTCTTGAACAAGAAGGTGATAAGGAAGGTAAAGTCCACCAGGTTCCAAGGGAGACTGTTTTGTGTCCCCAAGAAAGACTCAGACAAACTCAGAGTCATTCTGGACTTATCCCCCCTCAACAAGTTCATAGCGAACGACAAGTTCAAGATGCTGACTCTTCAACAGATAAGGACCCTTCTGCCTCGAGGTTCCTACACGGTCTCCATAGACCTGGCGGATGCCTACTGGCACGTTCCAATGAACCATCACGCTTCCTCCTACCTAGGATTTCGACTCCAAAGGAAAAGCTACGCCTTCCGGGCCATGCCCTTCGGCCTCAACGTGGCCCCTCGGATCTTCACAAAACTGGCGGATGCCATAGTACAACAACTCCGCCTACGAAACGTCCAGGTGATGGCCTACCTCGACGACTGGCTAGTCTGGGCTCCATCGCCCGAAGATTGTGCAAAATCTTGCAACGAAGTCACCCAGTACCTAGAACACCTGGGATTCAAGATCAATGAGAAAAAATCTCGCCTCTCTCCAGCTCAGAAGTTCCAGTGGTTGGGAATCCACTGGAACCTTCAGTCACACCGCCTTTCCATCCCCCAGAAGAAAAGGAAGGAAATAGCAGGGTCTGTCAAGCGACTACTGAAATCCAAACGCATTTCAAGACGCCAGCAGGAACGAGTTCTAGGCTCTCTACAGTTCGCCTCAGTGACAAACCCAGTGCTTCGCGCACAGCTAAAGGATGCCGCGGGAGTCTGGAGACGTTCGGCATCCATCGCTCGAAGAGACCTCAAGAGACGGCTTCCAAACAGACTGCGACTTCTCCTAAAGCCGTGGTCAGAAGAAAAGGCCCTGAAAAGGTCCATTCCTCTCCAACACCCTCCTCCATCACTCAACATCCACACGGACGCTTCGCTGGAGGGTTGGGGAGGTCACTCCCACCAAAAACAGGCTCAAGGCACCTGGTCTCCCCTGTTCAAGACGTTCCACATAAACATCTTGGAGGCCATGGCGGTCCTACTAACCCTGAAGAAGTTATCCCCGCCGCCCTCGATCCACATCCGTCTAACCCTAGACAACTCGGTGGTAGTTCGTTGTCTCAATCGCCAAGGCTCAAGATCGCCCCAGATAAATCAGGTGCTTCTCCCAATCTTCCGTCTGGCAGAGAAGAAGAAGTGGCACCTGTCTGCAGTTCACCTACAAGGATTCCGCAACGTGACAGCGGATGCTCTATCTCGGACAAACCCGATAGAGTCGGAATGGTCTCTAGACGCAAGATCGTTCTCCTTCATCTCTCACCAAGTCCCAGAACTTCAGATAGATCTCTTTGCAACGAGCGACAACAATCAACTTCCTCGGTATGTGGCCCCGTACGAGGACCCCAAAGCAGAAGCAGTGGATGCCATGTCACTGGATTGGAACAGATGGTCCAAGATCTACCTGTTCCCCCCCACCAACCTTCTGTTGAAAGTCCTCTCCAAACTGAGAACCTTCAAAGGGACAGCGGCCCTAGTGGCTCCCAAGTGGCCTCGGAGCAACTGGTACCCCCTGGTCCTGGAGCTGCAGCCCAAGCTGATCCCTCTCCCGGGCCCAGTTCTCTCTCAACAAGTACAGAAGTCGACTGTCTTCGCTTCATCATCGAAAATCAAGGACCTTCATCTCATGATTTTCTCTCCCTAGCCGCAAAGAAGAGGTTTGGGATCTCGAAGAAAAGTCTGGACTTCCTAGAGGAATACAAGACCGAATCCACAAGACGGCAATATGAATCATCCTGGAGGAAATGGGTTTCCTTTGTCAAGACAAAAAATCATAAAGAAATCACGATTGATTTCTGCATGACCTTCTTTATTCACCTTCATGGACAGTGATTAGCAGCCAATACGATATCAACCTGCAAATCGGCCTTGACTAGACCAATTCTATATGCTTTCCAAATTGATCTGTCCAGCGACATCTTCAACAAACTACCGAAAGCATGTGCTCGCCTACGCCCAGCACCCCCACCGAAACCGATCTCCTGGTCACTAGACAAGGTGCTCCATTTCGCCTCCAACTTGGACAATGATTCATGCCCTCTCAAGGATCTGACTCAGAAAGTTATATTTCTCTTTGCTCTCGCTTCAGGAGCTCGAGTCAGCGAAATAGTGGCATTATCAAGAGAAGAGGGACACATCCTGTTTACCGATACAGGAGAAGTTACCCTCTCCCCTGATCCGACGTTTCTCGCCAAAAATGAATTACCCACCAAAAGATGGGGCCCTTGGAGAATATGCCCCCTGAAGGAGGATGCCTCTCTATGTCCAGTAGAGAGCCTCAAGGTCTATCTTCGCAGAACTTCAAACTTTGGTGGAGGCCAACTCTTCAAAGGAGAAACATCGGGCAGCGACCTGTCACTGAAACAATTAAGAGCGAAAATCACCTACTTCATTCGCAGAGCGGATCCGAACAGTACACCCGCTGGTCATGATCCTAGAAAAGTGGCATCATCTCTGAATTTCTTTCAGAGCATGGACTTTGAAAGCCTTAAAAACTTCACGGGTTGGAAGTCCTCGCGAGTTTTCTTTAAACATTATGCGAAACAAGTGCACGAAGTCAAACATTTTGTGGTAGCCGCAGGTAGTGTTATGAAACCTGCACCTAACTCTGCGTAGAACAGTGAGTTACTTGGGACTCTAACTCTTCGGGTGCCTATGTTGACCCTCGAGCGATTCATAGTGATGTCGAAAACACTTAGTGCTTTTATAACTGTTCTTATCCCAGGTGAAATGTCATAGTTGTCACACAAGTGCCACATGCCCTGAGCATGATGTGTTTTATCAAAGACTTGCGTTCCTCGAGAACGAGTGCCTACTAATAAACTTGAAATTCCTTTTCAGATTCAAGAGCAAGCCTTTATTACTATGTACATTATAATTATTGTAAAAATGAATTTTACTTTCTGCTGTAAATTATTTAATTTCTGCATTTGTGAAATAAAATTTCTATTTTATTACCTGTGCGTCTCAATCAGCTCCTACTTACTATGAAATACATGCCTGTCATAGTTTTATTATTCCCCCTTTTCCTTATGGTTATGAAGAAATTAAGGTGCTAACTCTTAATTTATATTCACTCTGATTATGTAAGGTTCCAACACGAATACTTACTTTTAATACCCGGGAGATGAACCATCATTCTCTATACACAGTGCCCAACCACCACTGGTCTAATTTTCAGAATGTTCCTACACAAATACCAAACATTCGGCTTCATCTCCAAGTTCTTCAAGTTCTTCTATCAGGATGAATAGCCCTTCAATACCACTTTGACGTCGGCATGACCCATGGGAACTTCACTGCCAAGGGGGGCAGGATGCTTCTTCCCTATGGTTCTTTATCAAAGATTACTATGCTGTTTTGTCAATGCCTTGGCACTTACTATTAGGGGAAAATCTACCACAATACATTGATTCTCTGGTATTCTTCCATCAGGACGCCATGGCTTGAGCCCAAAAAACGGATTTTGAGCGAAGCGAAAAATCTATTTTTGGGTGAGATAGCCATGGCGTCCTGATGGACCCTCCCTGATACTTCGTCCAGTTTTAGATCCCACCCTGTTCTACTGTATCATGGTGATGGGCAAGCAACTGGCTTCAGGATGAAGACGGACGTGACGTCATTTGAGCAATGGCGCCCGTTTGTTTACGTCTCAAGTATCAGTAGTAGCCACGAATGAGATTAGCTATGGAACGGCTCCCAGCTATTCTCAACCCTTACACACCGAAGCATTAACTCTGTTCGGGGTATAGATAGCTATGTGGCGCGTTCAGACATGCGTCCCCTGTTGATATACGATGTCTTAAAGGGAAACCTTTGGGATACTCGCTCCAGAAGTTAGAATTCTGTGATAACCTGTGGTTAAATTCTCTGGGAATATCTTAGTAGTTTTATACCCAAGGAAGCTACCAAAAAGGAACCTTCCATCAGGACGCCATGGCTATCTCACCCAAAAATAGATTTTTCGCTTCGCTCAAAATCCGTTTATCAGGTGCCTATGAACCCAGAAGACATCCCCAAGACCGCCATCACCACTACGTTTGGTACATACTGTACACCTTCAATTACTCCTGTTTTGGCCTCCGTAATGCTGGGGCCACGTTTCAACGTCTCATGGATGGCATCTTAGGACACCCCCCCTTCTATGTATGTTATGTGGACGACATACTTTTGTTCTCCTCCTCAAAAGAGGAACACCTCCGTCACCTGTGCATCGTGCTCGACCGCTTGCAACAAAACGGCCTTGTAGTCCGGTGCGACAAGTGTACCTTTGGCGCCAACGAAGTGTCATTCTTAGGGCACCGCATCACTCCTGAAGGAGTCCATCCCATCCCTGAGAAGGTAGCAACCGTTTAGGACTTCCCCGCGCTCTCGACCATCAAAGCTCTGCAGGAATTCTTGGGCGTGATCAACTATTATCACCATTTTCTGCCAGCCATTGCTGCCACTCTTGCTCCCCTCTACGCCTCCCTCAAGGCCATGCCAAAGGACCTGAAGTGGGGTCCCCTTCCGGAAGCAGCCTTCTACAATGCAAAGAAGGCGATATCAACGGCTGTGGCTCTCTTTTTTCCTATCCCACATGCCCCTCTCCTTCTCTCCACCGATGCCAGCGACGTCGCTATTGGTGCAGTACTCGAGCAGGTGGTCAACGGCTTGCCCCTCCCCTTAGCCTTCTTCAGCAGAAAACTGTTCAAGGCAGAATTGGGTTATTCTACCTTCAATCGCGAATTGCTGGCGGTGCACTTGGCTGTCTGTCACTTTCGCCATTTCTTAGAAGGTACGCCCTTTGTCATTCGCACAGACCACATGCCTCGGGTGCACACCTTCACTCGACAATCTGATGCCTGGTCCGCCCGTCAACGCCGACAGCTCTCTACCATGGGAAAATTAATCCTGTTGCCGATGCCCTGTCAAGAAACATGTTGGCTGCTGTTCAACTGGGATTTTATCACAATGCCTTAGCTGAAGCCCAACGACAGGATCCAGAGTATCAAGCATGTAGGACATCCTGCACGTCCCTCCGTTGGGAAGACTTCCCCCCTGAAAGACTCCAACACCACCCTCCTCTGTGACGTCAGTACTGGTAGACCGCAACCTTGGATTCCTGTTTGATTTCATTCACGGACTTTCACATCCCTCGTGCCGTTATACTGCACAGCTGCTGAAGACGAAGTTCATTTGGCACGGCAATTCTAAGGATGCTAAGGATTGGGTGCGTGCCTGTACTTCTTGCCAAACTTTCAAAGTACCTCGACACACGGATTCCGGAGTGGGCACCTTTCCTCAACCTCATCATCGTTTCACACACATTCCGGTCTATGTTGTAGGCCCCCTACCCACATCACAAGTACATTGTTACCTGTTTACCGTCATCGGCAGCTCCACTCATTGGCCTGAAGCCATTCTCATGGAAACTGCAACGTCCGCCTCATGTACATCTGCCTTACTCTCAGGATGGATTGCAAGATTTGGTATCCCTGAGCATATTACTTCTGACAGGGGTACCAATTTCACCTCTCAATTGTGGACATCATTAGCGAATCTCCTGGGCATCACCCTACATCAGACAACTGCCTACAACCCCACTGCCGATGGAATGTTTGAACGTTTTCATCGCACCCTCAAAGCAGCTTTGATGTCCCGCTGCAAGGATTCCAACGGGTTTACTCAGCTTCCCTGGGTCCTCCTGGGACTAAGGACCACTCCCAAAGACGCCCTCGACGTCTCAGCAGCTGAAATGGTGTATGGCGACCCGTTGGTCATCCCTGCCGAATTTTTTCCTTCTACAACCTCCTCCGACGATCTCCAGCGCATACGTCACGTCGTGGGAAAATTTACTCCACGCCGCCAGACTTACAAGCCTCCAGCGTAGTATCACATACCAACAGACTTGCACTCTGCAACTCACGTCTTCCTGCGCAACGACACTATACATGAATTACCCAAAATATAAACTCTCTCTCTCTCTCTCTCTCTCTCTCTCTCTCTCTCTCTCTCTCTCTGTGGGTGTGTGTGTGTGGGTGTGTGTGTGGGTGTGTTTCATTATAGCTACTCAGGATACAGCTCACAACATCATTAGATGTCTCTTCCCCAGAAAGTGGCAATAAAACCCAACAACCTGAAACGCGTAGCGCCATCATGTGGAGACAACTTTTAGGGTCCCAAGGCCTTTTTTGTGTTCAGGATCAACATCATAAAATACTGGAGACATTACCCAGCCTGTTCCCTATTCACACTTTACGACTACAAGGGGATGCTTGTATCAAGCAAGAACTACTATAAAATTTTGTTGTTTACGCAGTTTAGACAACACCTTTGATAAGAGAAAAGTATGGTACCAATATCGGTCATATTATTTTGTTGACATGATGCCATATGTATTACTGCAATTTATCTATTTTACCTAAAGTTTGAAATGTTTCCGCGTGTGTGATTGTGAGGAAATCCCTTTATGATAAGTTCTTCTACACGCCAGGATTCGAACTGAGGGAAGATCCAGGCCCTGCCCAGTTGGCAGAAATATACTAAGCAACACAGCACCCGGGGAGAGATTCAGACAATCTCTCCTATATAATAAGATCTAATCACTGCTAAGTTCCCATTTCTGACATCTTGAAATTTTTATCAGAATTCATCCGCAACTTTTTGAGTTAGGCTGTTGACAAACAAACAAACAGAAGAAAGTGACAATAGAACATCATTGCCGGTAGTAAATATATTACTAAATAGAGAATCAGCAGAATTTCCATAGACTTAGTGAATGTGAATAAAAAAATGAAATAAATGTGATATTGGTTTTAATGAAGTGAACATAAGTGTATTCACTATTTAATGGATGAATAATAATGGAAATTTACATTTATACAAATATATTCATGAACAGAATATTGTTTCCATAAAATTGATTTACTATTTAAATAGTATGGTATTCCAAATGACTCCAATATCATTTTCCAAAATTGTTGAATCCAATGTTAGCGCTTATAGGACTTGAGAAATCCTACTCATTGTCAATGAATAATTCTTGATTATTTTTCAAAAGTCTAAAATTAATTTATCATTAATGATTTGGAAAATTATTTCACCATTTATAGTTAACTGACAAGAAAAATAATTACCCATAATTCTGCCTATCAAGTTAAAAACGGAATCTTTTCGCCGTAAAAGGTATTATGAATTAGTCATAAAAATAGTCATATAAAATCCTTGTTCTAAATAAGCTTCTGTTTACAAACAGTTTGATCTAAAAATAGAGGACAAACAAAGCAGCAGAATCGACGACGAATCTCATATATTTTAAAATCTGGGTCATGCCTGTATGTATATGAACTTTCACCCTTGACCATAAGCATATAAGAATGTTTGCTTGGATGTCTACATATACACACCCATATGTGTGAACGTGTATATACACATTATATACATATACATAATATGTCCTTCCACTCCCATCTGTTGACTAATTACAGCTGTTGGTAATGATGATGACATATGCATATACTGTACATACATACATACATATATACATTCATACATATATACTCTGATATTTGAAAGACTGCATGAAAATTAAAGGTAAAAATATACCAACAATGCCCCTTTCCCTCGGCCACACAGCTGGTCGAACTGGGGTTCATAGACTTGGAATAATCTTTGGACCTAGCAAAACGTGGACCTACTAGTGAATCACCTTATTGCACCTTCCGAAAGATGCAAATCGGGTCACCAAATACCTACTGGAAGAGTTTTTATTAAGTAATATCCCGCTTTATGATGGTTCAACGTATGTCAGTTCCGACTTCACACACTTTTCAAAACTACGCCGTTTTATCCCACCTTACGTCGGTCTGTACGTCATAAAATAATAATCATGTACTGTACTGTACAGTAATGTACTTCATATGAAAGCTTATCATTTTAAGATCTGATTGTTATAAAAGCTCTTTTCCGTGTTCAGAACATGTATAAGAAACTTTTAAGTAGCTTATATATATATATATATATATATATATATATATATATATATATATATATATATATATATATATATATATATATATATATATATATATACACTGCTCTGGAGAGTCAACACTAAATTATAATTCAAAAGGTCAGTTTATTAAGAATAAGGTAGTTACCCTAATGGCCTGCTCTGCGGTGGTTTGCTATCTAGTTCACATCCATTTATCATATAATATGGAATTTTTTAATGAAATTTCTTTCCATGTGCTCTGCACCTTAGATACTCAATTGGATTATGTATGTTTCCCCATCCTCGGTTCAACCACTGGAAAAGAGAACGTAACAGTGGAGTCACCAACCAACAGTCAGATATTTATCAACACAATTACATTTTCCTAATTAACAATATGTGATGAGTATTCCTTCCTTATAGAAACTCAAAGCATAATGGGAGGCGAGAGAGAGAGAGAGAGAGAGAGAGAGAGAGAGAGAGAGAGAGAGAGAGAGATCCGTATATTTCCTCAGTGCTTAAAACAATGTTATTTCCCCCGACACGTCTCTTCAACCGTAACAACTTTCCCCAACGTCACCTCCTTTAATCCTCTTCATATAACGCTTTCTCTTCATATTTCGACCTCAAACCCCGTAGTTAGTGTTGGCTTTATCCTTCCATTCGAGTATTACGTTGTAAAAATGGAGCCAAGAGACGCCATAAGGGCTTTCCGAAAGGCGTTATAACTTGGCGCTCCATTGAAAATTAACTCACGTTCATCATCCTTGTTAAAATGCTGAAAGGAGTCTGTGGAAGCTAAACAGCAGGGATTTAAGGGTCTAAGAGGGGGGGGGGGGGGGGGGGGGGGGGGGGAGAACATATGGTTGTGAGGGAAATAATACGAAGACCTGTTTTTTGGCTCTTTAGAAACTACCATTCTTAAATGGGAATTCTTTCTGGAGGTTAAAGTATTTGTTATATTTATTTTTCGTCTCTCTTTGTTTTGGTTGAGGGGGGGGGGGGATTCCTGGGGTTGATAAAAGTCATTCAGGTGTTCATCCTAGTCCTTCCTGACTCAAAAAAATAATAATAATGGGGTAAAACTGAAGACTGAAAATTAAAGTCTATTACTTCTAACAAAACCACCAGAAATTAAGCCTTGAAAATAATAAGAGGTACGAATTCTAGATAAAACCACCAGAAAATTAGCTTTGAAAAAAAAAAAATCCAATAACAGAGGTATGATTTCTAAATAAAATCAATAAAAAATAAGCCTTGGAAAGAAAAATAGAAGTAAGGCTAAATCAACAAGGCAAATATAAACACGATCGACGACAATATGTATGAAGTACAGATGGACTCGGGAATTCCTGGTTCATCTCGCTCTAAGAAAGTACATCCTGTCCCACCCTTACTGCGCGGCGAGTTCCTGTGTGGAGCGTCTCCCACCACCCTTGCCCTCTCTCCCCTCATTACATGTTTAGTTACACGCCATGCAGTAAGGGTGTGACACGGTGAACTTCCTCAGAGCAAGGTGTGCCAGGCATTTATGTGTCCAACTGTACATTACCACACGTTTCCATAAAAGTCGCTCCATTACTGTTATGATTAAAGAGTGTATGGAAGCACTAGAACTAATCAGGAAAATTCAGCGCAATATTTTTGATGGATTCTGAACTTACGAGCAAACAAACAGTTAACCTTGCTACAATACACTTATGGAAAAGACACCAACAGTTCATTGTTTAGTTTTTATCATTGATATTGAGCAAACACTTAAAGGGAAATATCCTCAAAGATCATTAAATAAAAAACAAAAAATATTTCATCACGACAAAAATTCTAATGCGATAAAATAAACTGTGAGAAAAGAACCAAATGGTACAAGTTTAAAAATAATCCAGCACAAAGATGAATATATCCATTCTTAAACATATAAAATAAAAATGAAATAAAGTAAAAACAAAAGTCCATTACAAAAGAAAAGCCGAATGATAGACAAGCAGGGTATAACATCTGGAAAAAAAACTGGCAGCTAAAATGGCAGATGCCAATTAAATTCGTCCTTTCAGGCACACCAAAAATAAATACACAATTATTTTCAGAGAAGAGAAACTTCAGCTAAATCATGAATAAACCTTGGATATATAAAATATTACTTGTAGATGAATTATTAGTAAAGAAATTGCGAAGGAAAAGCTTGCGATCAAAGCTTCATTTT
This sequence comes from Palaemon carinicauda, assembly GCF_036898095.1. NCBI lineage: Eukaryota > Metazoa > Arthropoda > Malacostraca > Decapoda > Palaemonidae > Palaemon > Palaemon carinicauda. Next base: position 90,245,766 of record NC_090752.1, on the reverse strand, counting down.
GGAACAATTCCGAGAAATTTTGTGGGAAATTTTGTGAGAAATAACATCAATAACAATTATCATTATATTCACCCTCCTCTTCATCATCATTAATAATATTATAGGTGCTACCTGCCCAATGAAATTCTAAGCAATATTTCAGTAATTCTGAATGAACATAATTCTTGCAATATCTATACTATCTTTTTCTAAATGTTCTTATATAATATTTTTATGTTATAATTATCATTATAATCATTATAGTTGTAATTAATATCATAATTATCCAAACGATAGACCTTTCATAAGGAACAAGCTTGAAAAGACCATTAAGGGGAAGAAAGACAATAACAAATTAATAAATATAAACCAACCAAGAAATTCCATACAGGACGACGGTAAACGGCGAACATAAGACGTAAGGGGAAAGGGTGCATGAATTTGTAATTCTGTTTCAAAGATGTTTAGAATATTCCTCTAACAGCCCCCCCCCCCCCCCCATAAAAAAATCGATAAGAAATTTAGAATAATGAGTTTTATGTATCACAAAACTAAATGTTAGAAATATTTCTATAATTCCCAATTTTAGTTACATAACAGTATTAATATCAGAGCTTCTCCATTTCCTAATGTTTATTAATACCTTTTTTACACTGAAAACCTTGAACGCCGTTAGGAAATCAATACACAAATTATTTTGTACTTGAAAGACAGGATGAGTCTACTTTCCTTCTTTTAATGATGTACAGTTGGACACAAGAGTCTCTGGTACAGCTTGCTCCGATAAAGTGCACCATGTCACACCCTTACTGAGTGGCAGGTAACTAAAAAGATAACGTTGGGAAAGCTTTCAGAGGGGCTGGGCTGGACTAAATACAGGAACTCGCCACGCAGTAATGGTGTGGCTGGGTGCACTTCCTCTGAGCGACGCGTACCATGATTTCCTGTGTCCAACTGTACCTGAATTTGACACACACTAATAATAATAATAATAATAATAATAATAATAATAATAATAATAATAATAATAATAATACTTTCTGGCCAATCAAAGGATCCAATAACTCTCTAGCAAAAGTATCTCCACGGGTGGCTGGTAATAATAATGGGGTATCAGATTTCTCCTAAACTCAAACTTTTAAAAACAGGATGGGATCCCAATGCCTACAGGGAAGGAGAAATGTTTTTTAGTCTTCTTTGGTGTATTCAAGACAATTCTTAAAAAACGTTACCAAAAATATTAGAAAACATTACAAATAAAACTAAACACTCAACTTAAATTCTAATCTTATTTAAAATAAAACAAATCTTAATATTCCAACTAAACACATTATCATTAGCGAATCAAATTCGTAGGTAAATCTTTCTAAAATCTTTTTCACACTTACAAACAAATTCTGATAAAGCGGAGCTCTGAGGTTTAAAGGTTTAAAGGCCACTCATGAATGGCAGAGGCAAGGAACAGTGACACTGCCCTATCAAGCAGGACAATGCCCTAGAGACTGACCATGTATATACTGTAAATGATCATGCGGCCAAGGCCCCTCTCCGACCAAGGAGGGCCAGGCAATGGCTGCTGATGACTCAGCAGTTAGACCTATAGATGCCCCCAAAACCCCATCCATAGCTCACAAGGATGGTGAGATTGCAGCGACCAAACGAACTAACGAATTTGAATGGAACTCAAACCTTAGTCTGGCTTTCAACAGTCAGGGACGTTACCACATCGGCCACCACAACCCTTATGTCAATCTAATCACCCAAATTAACAAGGGCATAATTCTTGTCTGGCGAGATGAATGGATTCATTACAGATGCCAACAAGTAATCACTGCATAATAGATAATACAATTTTATACTTCGCGCAGAGGAGCATTTATCACCGAAAACAAATTTAGAAAATGAAACTGATTTTTCAGAACGTGTTTTATCAACGTCCGTCTCGATGACAGAGCTGATACATCACGGGTATCTCGCCCATGTAAAAACCATGGAATGAAAAACGGGAGGACTGTGAGCAAAAGAGGGCTCTGGGGACCATCATTTTCCCACTGAATAATTAATCTGTATCAGAAGGGATCATTAGATTTCGTTCCAGACTGACTTATCGTCTTTATCTCCATCGTTTACGAAAGAGCCCGAAACGTTCACTTCTTTCCTTCAAACGTCTTTTCTCTCAGAATCATCATTATCATTATTAGCTTAGTTATAACCATGATTATAAAACCAATGGCTACGACATGGAAAAAAACCAGTTAGGAATGAAAATAAACTTAGCAATGTGTGCCTGAGTGTACCCTCAAGGAAGAGAACTCTAACCCAAGACAGTGCAAGACCATGGTACAGAGGCTATGGCACTCCCCAAGATAATTCTTATGCTGTCTGGAGACATTGAGTGAAATCCGGGACCAGTACGTCCTAGATTTCGTCAATGTCGTCTTCTGTATTGCAATATTCGTGGTCTTCATGCAAATATCCAAGACCTTACAGTTGCATCCAGACAGTATGATATTCTTTTGTGCTCAGAAACTTTGGTTTCTAATATGAGGCACTCATCTGAGCTCCTTATAGCTGGTTTTAAGAAGCCAATAATGCTGAAACGTGATGCCATTCCTAGGGCCAGGGGAATGGCGGTGTATATTAGGACCGAGTACCCTGCTTCTCATAAGTCCTGCTATCAATGTGGATGTCATGAGATTCAGGTAATAAAAGTTTGTGGCAGGCATAACAACTTTTATTTGTGTTCGATCTACCGGAATCCAGACATGGATGATTCTATCTTCGATTGTCTTCTTACCATTATGGCTAAGATACAAGAAGATGATAGGAAGGCTTCTTTTGTCTTTGTTGGTGATTTTAATGCTCACCATAGGGAGTGGTTAAGTTCTATCTCTCCTACCGATCGCCATGGCTTAAGAGCTTTAGACTTTGCCTCTGAATCAGGCTGTGAGCAAATCATAAATGAAGCTACTCACAGGTCTGGTAATTGCTTGGACCTCGTATACACTGACTCCCCTGGCGTTATAACTAGTAAGATTGGTTCTCCAGTCGGGACTTCTGATCATGCCTTGATTTCATTATTAGTGAAGACTGAGCAGCCTGTCCCTGATATATCATATTCCTGTAAAATCTATATGAAATCCCAAGCAGACTGGAATGGGATTTTGCATGATCTTTTGTCCTTGAATTGGTCACAATTATATAATAGTGTAGATCCTGTTGTCTCTTTGAATGAGAATCTAGTCAACATAATTGATAGGCGTATCCCTTCTCGTGTGCTAAGGTACCGAATGAAGGACAAACCGTGGTTCAATGATGATTGTAGACGTGCTTATTTGGAGAAGCAGGAGGCCTATCACCTTTGGAAGGGTAACAGATCAGATTTGACCTGGAACAACTATACTCAGCTTCGAGCTTTTGCTCAGAGAGTTTATGCCTCAACTGAAAAGGAGTACAATTTAACCATAAAAGAAACACTTTCTGGTACAACTCAGGAACATAAATGGTGGTCTACCCTTAAATCTGCACTCTTTGGTGTAGATGCAACAGTTCCTCCTTTACTTAAACCAGATGGCTCAGTCACTCACTGTCCAAAGGAAAAGGCAACCCTTTTGGCTGATGTTTTTGACAGTAAACAGAGTAATGAAAAACTTGAACTTCCTCATTCCTGTTTTCCTGAGGCTAAACTAACTAGTTTAGCTTTTCGATCTCGTGAGATTAAAGCTCTGTTGATGGACCTTGATGCTTATGGAGGTGTAGACCCAAATGGTATTTTTCCTTTGTTTTTTATAAAGACAGCAGATTTCTTAGCTCCAAAGTTATCTGTTATTTTGCGCAAGTTAGCAAGAAGAGGAGCTTTTAGCACTTGTTGGAGAATTGGTAATGTTACTCCTCTATGTAAATGTGTTTGTGGTAGCTCAAGTCCCACTGATTACCGCCCAATTTCCATAACTCCCATATTATTTAAAGTTTTTGAACGTCTTCTGGCAAAACGTCTTAATAGGTTTGCTGAAGGTAATCATCTATTCCCTAGTTTGCAATTTGGTTTTCGTAAAGGCCTTGGAGCATGTGATGCCCTTCTTACAATCTCCAATGCAGTACAGAAATCCCTTGATTGTGGTCGGGAAGTTCGTATGATTGGCCTTGATTTTAGTGCTGCCTTTGACCGTGTTAATCATGAGGCCCTTGTTTTCAAACTGAAACAGTTGGGAGTGGGTGGGTCGTTTCTTAGCATTATTATTGATTTTTTAAGTAGTAGATCTCAAAGAGTAGTTGTTGATGGGCACCATAGTGAGTGTAGGAATGTGATATCCGGTGTTCCACAGGGTAGTGTTCTTGGCCCATTACTTTTCATTCTATATACACATGACATGTGGTTTGGCCTAGAAAATAAGCTTGTTGCATATGCAGATGATGCTACTCTCTTTGCATCAATTCCATCCCCTGAATGTAGATCTGGGGTTGGTGAATCCCTTAATAGAGATTTAGCTAAAATTAGTGCATGGTGCAAGTTATGGGGTATGAAGTTGAATCCTAACAAAACTCAAAGTATGATTGTAAGTAGGTCAAGGACAGTGGCTCCTCAACATCCGGATCTCAGTATTGATAATGTTTCTTTAAATTTGTATGACTCTTTCAAAATTTTAGGTGTGTTTCTCGATAGCAAATTTACTTTTGAGAAACATATAAGGTCTGTGTCTTCTTCAATTGCACAAAAAATTGGCTTATTGAGAAAGTCTTTTAAGATATTTGGTGATCAATCTATTCTGAAGAAGTGTTTTAATTCTTTTATTCTACCTTGTTTTGAGTATTGTTCTCCTGTCTGGTCTTCAGCTGCTGATTCTCATCTTAATTTGTTGGACAGAAACTTACGGTCTATTAAATTTCTTATTCCTGATCTAGATATTAATCTCTGACACCGTCGTTCAATTAGTTCATTATGCATGTTGCATAAGATTTTTCATAACTCTGACCATCCTTTACATTCAGATCTCCCTGGACAATTCTATCCTGTTCGTAATACTAGGCAGGCAGTTAATTCTAATAGCCAGGCCTTCTCCATCACGAGGCTCAATACTATGCAGTACTCTAGAAGTTTTATTCCAGCTGTTACCAAGTTGTGGAATGATCTTCCTAATCGGGTTGTTGAATCAGTAGAACTTCAAAAGTTCAAAGTGGGAGCAAATGCTTTTTTGTTGACCAGGCGGACATGAGTCTTTTTATAGTTTATATATGACATATTTGTTTTTGACGTTGTTAGTAGTTTGTATATGACATATCTGTTATGACGTTGTTACTTTTTTTAGAATGATTTATTGTTAATTTGTTCTCTTCAGTTATTTATTTCCTTATTTCCTTTCCTCACTGGGCTATTTTTCCCTATTGGAGCCCCTGGGCTTATAGCATCTTGCTTTTCCAATTAGGGTTGTAGCTTGGATAGTGATAATAATAATAATAATAATAAGAGAACAATGGTTTGATTTTCGAGTGTCCTTCTCCTAGAAGGGCTGCTTGCCATAGCTAAGGAGTCTATTCTACCTTTACCAAGAGGAAAGTAGCTAATGAACAATTTTATATATATATATATATATATATATATATATATATATATATATATATATATATATATATATATATATATATATATACAGTACACACATATATATATACAGTAAATATATATATACATATATATATATTGAATATGTGATATATGCATATATACATATATTATATATATACATTACATTGGGAATGTTTATTTCAATATATCAACACCAGGTACATATTAGTCATTCAGTCAATATCATCAAATTAAATGATGTGGTCTTATGCCATTAGCCTTTTTCCATTTAATCTTTTCCCATTACCAGAGAATAGCTGATTTACAAACATAGCATTCATTTGCTTTTTCTAATGTTACTAGTGTACCCGAGCCGTCAAAAATGACGTCTAAATAATTAAATAGATATGCAGACACACGCGTACAGATTCATCCCTTTCCACCCTTCCCCCATTTATAACTACAACCCGCTGGTTGGGCAATTTGTGTGAGAGTATGGTTTACGAGTGTACCTCTCGGGGTATCCCCTCTTACCTGGGTATGGCTACTTCTCTCCCCCGTGAGCGTTACAGGATATATATATATATATATATATATATATATATATATATATATATATATATATATATATATATATATATACACACACACACATATATAGTCAGACACTCAGTCTTTATCATACATGGGAGATGTAATGTCTTGACTTCATTTGGAGCAATTATAATCTGCTACAATAACAACCCTGATATACTGCTCTAAAATTACAAAGTTCTTGTAAGTTACCTTCCATTAATTTCCTCCCAAAATGTAAGAAAAAAAATCGAATATGAATACACCTAAATAATTTTCATCTCCGTCATATGCTGAATGAAATTAAATCACTAGACTCTCTCTATAGTCTGGATAAACAATTTGCTATTGTTCAATGGAATCTTATTTTGCAGTATGAAAAGTATTGTTAATCGACTTCTGATAAATCTAATAATAGGACACATTTCGAAAAAACATTCTCAAGTAAATTAAGAATCCTTATTAGCACACTTCTCTGTCAGAGACTTATTTTCTATATAGTAGAATATATATTCAGAAAAAAGGGACATATAAAAAAGAAAAGTTATGAATATTAATTTCCATAACGTTCCAGCTTTCCCATTGGTACCAACACTTACTATCAGTGCATTTAAAACATTGCTTTTAGTTCTGCAGCAAATCTAGAACTTCCATCGACTCGTTATTATTTAAGGTTATTTTTCCTTTTGAAATGTCATGATGACACAGAGCTGCCATTTATCAAATGAAACATTTCCAGTGAGAGAGGTTGCGAATTGCAAGTGTTTCAAGAGGAGCATTGCTTGCAACAAAAACGAAAAACTTTCACCAAGACAAAAAGTCTATTCATGCAATAATATAAACTATGAGAAAAGAAACCTGTGGTGAAGCTTTAAAAATATTCCACCACAAAGATAGATATATTCATTAAAAATATTAAATAAGTGAGTAAAAACGAAAGTCAATTTAAAAAATTGACTTACATGAATGGCAATATTACATGTTTATTGAAAAAAGCTGAAAATCACACTAATAGATGAATGGATTAAGTGGCGGAAAAGGTATAGCGCCATATGGGATCTGGCGTAACCAAACATTGAATCTTGTGTTAAGTAGTTAGTTACCCGACATGATCAGTCTAAAACTTGTTTCACGAGGAATGGTAAACAAACGATCTGTCACTGCCGGTCAGAAAAAAAAGAACAACAGCAGAAAAACGAACAAATGCAGCCATTTCTAGTCTACTGCAGGACAAAGGCCTCAAACATGACAATTCATGCCTGGAGTTTGGCCAGTTTTCATCACCACCCCAGCAAGTGCAGATTGGTGATGGTGAGAGATTTTCGTCTGATCGCTCACAGCAAACAAACTTAGTATGGGCGACCCTGACTAGTACAGCTTTGCTGATACGCAAAACCCTTCACCATGTTTTATATATATATACATACACACACACACATATATATATATATATATATATATATATATATATATATATATATATATATATATATATATATATATATATATACACACACAGTAAGTCCTCCTTGTCATTTGTCATTAGGTTCCAAGCCCGACTCCCATCAGTTTTGGAATTCAGCGGAAAATGGCTGACCTTGACTTTGATTAATTGAAAATGTTCTCCTATAAAATAAAGCAGAGTATTGACAATATTAATATCACCACTTCTCATATACGTATATGACATTAAAGTGTTGTATCACACTAAACTGCCTGAAATAAAACAATAAAAGTACTTAATGCAGTACAGTATACTGCTGTAGTAATAACATAATGGCCCCCAATATCATGATAATAATAATAATAATAATAATAATAATAATAATAATAATAATAATAATAATAATAAAACATTGAAGAAATAACAGATAAATACTTAATAAGTTATATCACCAACCTCTGCAAAGTATTCCCCACTTATATCATATTTCTAATCATTATTTCTTTTAAAAGTGGCTCAAAAACAAAAATCAAAATACATGAAAAAATATTGTAATATTTGATCAACGATATGAAGATTCCGATACCGTGAGACTCTCTCTCTCTCTCTCTCTCTCTCTCTCTCTCTCTCTCTCTCTCTCTCTCTCTCTCTCTCTCTCTCTCTCTCTCGTGAAAATAACAGGGAAATTTAATTGTTCTTATTTCATTACAAAATTAAACCCTATTCCTTTAGATAAAGTATGTCAAATAAGGTTTAAGAATTTAAAAAGTCGGAATATAAAATATTTCTCAGATAATCTGATAACTTTCTTATTTGTCAACATAAATATTTGCACTATTAATTAAAGGTGGCTCTTTCAAGATATAATATGATAACATAGAATATGTTCACCTCTACCCAACAATAATATTCCATATCAGTATGTCATTACATTAAGTAAAACAAAAAATACTTCCTCGTCTTTAAAACAAGTTCACAACAGGCGTTTGTGGCTAGAAAAGAAAAAATCAATCAAAAAAGACATCGAGCAAAACCAACAAAACTGGCTGCAAATGATACATGGAAATTCTATTTCTGTTTTATTGATAATTGAAAAAATACTGTGTATATATATATATATATATATATATATATAACAGAAATGATAAGAGGGAAAAAGAATAGATGTTGAATGAATAGCAAGAAGGGGGGGGGGGGTGAAAAAGTTTTGGAGGAAGAGCGATACTATGGATAGAATACGGAAGGATCCTTCTCTCTGGTTACGGTTCGTTTTCCATTTGCCTAAACACACACACACTGAATAGTGTGGCCTATTCTTTAAATATTCACTTCTGTCCTCATACACCTGACAACACTGAGATTACCAAACAATTCTTCTTCACTCAAGGGGTTTACTACGGCACTGTAATTGTTCAGTGGCTACTTTCCTCTTGATAAGGGTAAAAGAGACTCTGTACCTATGGCAAGAAGCTTTTCTAGGAGGTCACTCCAAAATCAAACCATTGTTCTCTATTCTTGGATAGTGCCACACTATTCTGTTTCATTTCTCTTCATCTTGTTTATCTAAAGTTTGTATAGTTTATACAGGAGATATTTATTTCAATGTTGTTACTCTTCTTGAAATATTTTATTTTCTTTTTTTTCTTTCCTCACTGGGCTCCTCTCCCGTTGGAGCCCCTGAGCTCATAGCATCCTGCTTTTCCAACTAAGGTTGTAGCTTAGCAAGTAATACCGCCACCACCTACAATAATAATAATAATAATAATAATAATAATAATAATAATAATTAGAAAAGCAATGTGTCCATTCTCGTCTGTTTATGATCATTCTATGCCAATCTATACTCGCAAGTTTTCATAGATATCAATCCTTCGTCTTTTCTTCCTTCCCCTTCTTGTTTTGCATTTTATAGGGACCCGTTGTTATTTTGTGGGTCAATCTGTTATTTTTCAATCTCATTATATGCCCTACCCATGGCCATGTTAGAATACCCTCTACTTTAGTTTACTCTCGTGTTTATATATCTATCTATCTATCTATCTATCTATCTATCTATCTATCTATCTATCTATCTATATATATATATATATATATATATATTCATATGTATGTATATATATACATATATATAAATATATATATATATATATATATATGTGTGTGTGTGTGTATTATGTATATATATAGCTTAAGGAACGCCAAAATAATAACAATAACAACAATAATGGTAATAATAATAATAATAATAATCATAAGGAAATTACCTTTTAATTTTCGTATGAAATAACAACATGAAATTAAAACATGAATCTTTCGATAGAATAAAAGGAAAGTAAAACTATAAATAAGTATTTTTTTTCATTTCCGAAACCTTTGACATTTTCCAAAGACTAAACAAAATGGCGAAACTCGATACGAGATTAATTGTTATATCAATTTTCTTTTTTTTTTTTTTCTTTTTTGTAAGACTTTTTTCAAGATTTTCTTCGGGGAAAAGAAATTAGGAAAAGAATAGTCAATGGAGATATTAAATTCGTCTTTTCAAAAAAGGAAAAAAAAAAGATGAGAAAAACGCAAAACTTCTACTGAAGCAGAAAGAAATATTCGGTGAGGACCTGATGAAGATTCTTCAACGACCCAACGATGTCTTCAAAGGGCTTCACACCATCCCGTTCTCATCCGAGTCTTCATTCACACCTCATAAGAATTTTAACTTTTTCTTATAAATACAATTCTATCTATCTATCTATCTATTTATCTATCTATCTATAACTTCTACCTATCTAGCTATCTATCTATCTATCTATATATTTCCTTCGGGGAAAAGAAATTACTAAAGGAATATTCATTGGCGGAATAAGATTCGTGTTTTGGAAAAAAAATAAGAGTAGAGACAAACTTATGTCTTCTTAAGGAGTAGA
>NC_090752.1:90212786-90225286 GCF_036898095.1 Palaemon carinicauda | reverse complement strand
GGATCCGTCAGGGCATGATACATTGAAGCCGTCCTTGTCGTATCGTATCCACGAGCCATTATTTAGTCTGCAATTGAATTCTTTATTGTCAAAGGGATAAAGCCTATCCAGACAATTTTCACTTGTATGGGAGAGAGCACCGTCTAGCACTATACCTAACTCGCATGAATCCATCAAGTTTTTACGGAATTCAAATGAATCAGCTGTACATATTTTTCTATCCATTGCGTCTGAACAGTGAGTTAATTGATTTAAGTCTTTAATGACCGTATATGTTTCCTTGTCTGGGGAAATCAATACGTGTCCTGTCAAACTGGATATTACTGGATTTGAGTGATTCGTCATGAAAGTCGGAAATGGTGATATCCTGTAAGATTGCCAGGCATCAGAAGAATCAAAGGGAATTGTAATCCTAATCTTGTTATTATCTACGTTTACTGTAATTAGGCTGTAATAAAATTCTAACCTATGTTCGTCTAACAAAGGAACATAGCCTAGTTTATCCCTTCCGTTCTCCAGAACTAATTTTAAGTAACGTATAGGCAACAAATGGGGCGACAATACACCTTTAGTTGCTAACGTGATAGCTTCTACATAATCCTTGGATTTCTCAATGAAATGTGCAATTCTGTTATGTATGTGATCTATCTTTGAATCATAATACGTTAATGTTGCCAACAAATCCTGTACTTCCATAATTTGAACGATATTATCTGAATGTTCATTTAACAAATCCATAATTTTATTGATTGAAGCTAACTGATCTCTTAGTTCTGACATAATCAATTCATCTTTATGAGTCAAGAACTCAATTTTCTTATTTTGATTACTAATTTTAAGACGATTGGAAAGTCCTAAACCTAAACTTGCAACAGACCCAAAGATGCTTAATGCAGCATAAATGAACGGATTCCGTCTTTCTTTATGTTCGTGTCCTACAGTCCACATCAAAAGGTCATAAGCCAAAGATCCTGTCTCTCCAGTCTTATTTTTCAAGTCATCAGATAGCATCTCTGCAACTTTTAATGTTGATCCAAGCAAACTCTTAGTAGTCAAATGAAAATGTCTCCTATGCAACTCATCCAATGATGCAGAAAACCTTGAAATGGCGGTTCTTAAGCTAGTGACATCATTCTCTTGAAGAAAAATTGCTTGCATATGCACTTCGACAATTACGTTGGTTGATGTAATAAAAATGTCTTCTTGTCTTTCAACTATATTGCCATATTTAAAATATATATTCTTAGTCTTAGAACTCATCCCATACGAGAAAAATGTCTGAGCGAACAATATCACTCCCAACAACAAAAAATTCATCTTGGAAACCTGTAACGAGAAAAAATATATGTAATTACTCCTGTATTAAAAAGAAAACTTTTAGTCACAAAATAAAATTTTTCCTCACTTTTCTTTTTAATTTCTTATGTGAGACAATGGTACTATTCTCTCATCCGTGGGTTGGGCTACGTTTTGAATTCTAAACCTATTGGCCGTTAATGTTTCCAAAATGTTAAATGGGCCTTCAAACTTAGGTGTTAGTTTATAGTTGAGCCCTTTTCTGACATTGATTTGAATATAGATGTTATCACCCACGGTATATGTTTTAGTTGGTTTCGCTATTTTATCATGATTCCTTTTCATTATGATTTGTGATTCTTCTAAATTCTTTCGAAGGATATCATATCGACTTATACTTGCATTTATACATTCTTTTAAAGGATTTGATAGATTAGTTGTAGGCGTTAATACATGGAAAGGTGTTCTAACTGGGGTACCATACAATGCTTCATGCGGTGACATTTTAATTGATATATGATATGAATGATTCAGAGTACTCAGTGCCGCCGGTATTGCAATATCCCAGTTGGGGTCTGATCCCCCTAGTGTTACCCTTAATATATTTAATATCTTCCTATTTGCTCTTTCCACTAGCCCATTCGACTCTGGGTGATATATCATGGTATTAACCTTCTTTATGTTGAGGAATTCACACAATGAGGTAAGAAAGTGATTATTAAATTCACCACCCGAGTCTGAGATTATCATGTGTGGAATTCCATGTTTACAAATGTAACACTCGTAAAACTTCCTAGCGCATTCAATCGCAGTTTTAGTTTTAAGCGCTATTAGTTCTGTATATCGAGTTATAGCATCTATGATTACTAAGAGGTGCTTATTTCCTCTGTCTGACTCGTAAAATCCTGTTAACAAATCTAAATGTATTCTTTCAAAGGGTTGATTGGGAACAGGATAAGCTCCTAGGCTGACAGGTGTTTTCGTATGCCCTTTGTTTTCCTGACATGTGCGACAATTAGCTATGTGTCTTTTTATATCTGTAAGCATTGTATGCCAATAAAACAATGATTTGGCTTTCTGTGACATTAATGAGAACCCAGGGTGTCCATGTAATGGATTTGAATGCAACCAATTCAGGACAGTGGAAACAAGTGAGTTTGGTACTACTACCTGGTCGTTAGTTACATGTGGTGTATTGCGGGTTTTCCTTGTCACAGTCCTACACAGAATATTATCTTTGATTACATAATTCTGCTGCTTATACTTTATATATTCTTTTTCTTTATGATTGCCTTTCAAAGCATTTATAATTGTTTCTATTTTCTGATCTTTTCTTTGCTCAGTCTGTAATAATTCAGCACTCCAGCCTAAATCTTCTTGTTCAGATATTGTTTTTATAATAGGCATGGATGTTGATATATCTATTAATTCAGCGAAAGACTCCGTACAAGATGACACGGGGTTGCGTGATAATGCATCAGCAATGATATTTGCTTTCCCAGGTAAATACCCGATTCTTGCTCCAAAATCTTGAATGATTAAATGCCACCGAGTTTGTTTAGGGCTCTGATTGAAGCCTTTAAAGAACTCTGTTAGTGGTTTATGGTCAGTAAGAACCTTAACGGGATAACCGTAAATTATGAACTTAAAATGCACTAGCGAATTAACAATAGCTAGTCCTTCCTTGTCTATTACTGCATACTTACTTTCGGAAGTTCTCAGTTTTCGAGAATAGAAAGCTATCGGGAAAAACTGTTTATCATATTGCTGAAGCAATACCCCTCCTACTCCTAAGTCTGAGGCGTCTGTTGCAATGAAGAATTCCTTACCGAAGTCAGGAAATTTTAAGATAGGAGAACTACACAGTTCATCTTTCAAAGTATTAAACGCCTGTTGATGTTGCTCAGACCATATGAAATCTACGCCCTTCTTCGTAAGATCAGTTAAAGGAGCGGCTATTATTGAATAGTTGCGTATAAAACGCCTGTAATATCCACTACAACCCAGAAATTGCTGTATTCCCTTGACATTAGTAGGTATGGGAAAATTACGTATAGCCGACACCTTATCATGGACTACTTTAAGACCTTGGCTTTACACCATGAAACCCAAATATATTAATTCTGTTTTGAAAAATTCACACTTACTAATCTTTACCCTTAAGTTATGTTGTCTTAATCTCTGTAGTACTAGTTCTAACTTACGTAGATGTTTTTCTAAGGTGTTGTAAAAGATTACAAGATCATCCATATAGGCATGCAATATATCCCCTAACAAGTCTCCAAACACTATGTTAATCATTCTTGTAAATGTTATAGGAGCACAACGTAAACCAAAAGGCATCCGTAAAAATTCATAATGTCCCCTGGCTGTGCTGAAGGCTGTGTATGGGATACTATCTTCTTCTAATGATATCTGGTGAAAGCCTTTAAGTAAGTCCAAGCTGGTAAAATATTTATTCTGACCTAACAAAGACAAAATATCGTCAGTACATGGCACTGGGAATCGATCAGGGATCGTTTCCTCGTTTAGACGACGAAAATCGACGCAGATACGCCATGTTCGATCTTTTTTCGGTACAACTATTAAAGGAAAATTATAAGGGCTATTTGATTTTCTAATGACTCCTTCCTCTAACATTTTACCTACTTCATCATTTATTTCATTCTGGAATTTCATAGGGAGTCTGTACGAGGGTACATATATAATTGTCTGCTTGTCTTTTAACCTAATTTGATGCTCGATCACATCTGTTTTTCCTAAGGATCCATCCGTAGTGGAAAAGACATCTGTATATTTAGTTAAAAGTTCAAAAATTTTCTGCTGAATTTCTTCGTCTTGAATGTCCTTACTGATTTTATTTTTAATAGATCGTAAAAGGGATTCATCCGCAACTGATTGAGAGTGATTGATTTCAGCAACGGTAAGAATACGATGTTTATAAACTTCTACATCCAAGATATGTTGATTTTTGTGAATTACTAAAGTGTTATTTAAATGATTACAGACTTCGATATTACATTGCTGATGTGAGCCTACTGTATAAATAGCTTGTGTGACAGACAATCCGTTAGTTTTTAAAGTATCGGAAAGGATTAATATTTCAGATCCCGGTAGTGTTTTCTTTATTTGCACTATTAAATTCGAAGGTATGTTTGGCTCGATATATTGCGTGCAAGATGATATTACGGGTGAACGAGAATTCTGCTGGGTCGCGTATATTATTTCTTTATTAGTGAGACAAGTTATTGGTTCTTCAACGTACGTTACGGTTACATTTGTCGTCTCCTTTTTATCCAAAACTGACTTTAAAGTATTAGAAGACTTATAGAATTTCCCTTTGATATACACGCCGTGCTTGGCAGGAGCTAAGATAATGTTTTGATTTTCCATAGATGGGTATCCTATAATTACAGCTGGATACATATTAATGTTTTTCACAACAACAAATGTATCGGCAAACGTGCGATTACGGACTCTGAACTGAATATGAGTTATGCCTATGACGTTTAATTCATTATTTCCTATACCTGAAAGTCTGATTCCTGATTTTTCAATCGGAAAGTTCGAAAACAACAAATGATGCGTCTTCAAATCCATAATATTACGTGGACTACCAGAGTCAAAAAATAACGTAAAGGATTTGTTTTCTAAATTTACAGCATATAAGGTTGGCCGTAACTCATTTTGGCTTATTATTGTATGAATACGTTGCAAATCTACGGGAGCATGCACTGTTTTACTTAATTCGGTCGTGTGTTTCATAGGAAAATCTATTGTCTCACAATTATCTGATAAAACATTAAATTGATTATTCAATACTATTGATGTTGACATAAATGACCTTAACCCAACATCACTCTCTTCCCCTCTAGAGTTAACTATGTGGTAGTTGCTTTGCTCTGCACATTCTGAAAATTAGGCTGACTTTGCGAGGTCTGGTTTGACGGCCCAGGCTCAGCGATATTTGAAGAAGTGTTTGTTTGTTTCGGACTCTGAACTGCATTGACATTTTGTTGTTTCTTCTTATTGTTAAAATGAGGATTTTTCTTTTTATTTCCATATGGAACTGACTGTGGAATTGACTGTGTATTTCTAGGATATTGTTGTGTCTTACGCGCGTAACATTGACTATAAGAATGTGATCCTGTGCTGTGAACTGAACAAAATTTCGTTCTACAGTCTGCGCTTATGTGACCTTGACGTTTGCAGTTGTAACACGTCACTCCCGCTACTGGATTGTTAATTACGTTCACTGTTTGTGGTTTTGTTTCATTCTTAGCAAAAACTTGAGTTAACACGGGATCGAGATCTGGACACTTGGACATGTGTTTCTTTATCTGTTTATAGACATCCAATTCCGTACTTGCAGGCATTAACTTCTTATCAAAGCACCGCACTAAAGCTTCAGGCAACATAAGTGTCATGCAAGTTAAATACATTAATCGTAAAAAATCTTTCACGGAGATATTATCGTTAGTAACCCAAGTGGAATTACCTAAAATGTCCTGATATTCGTTAAGCCTATCAGCTATGAGAGCTGCTCTCTCAACAACATTAAGCCGATTCATAGTGGCTTGATTAAGTGTATTTCGTAACGTTAACACTACATCCAAAGCTTCCTCACCCCCATAAATCGCGCGTAACCTAACTTTGAAATCATCCCAAGTAACTGCTTCCTGAAATGAAACACCTCTTAAATACGCACTCGCATCCCCCTTAGAAAAATCTATAAAACTTTTAGCTTCTTGTAATTGTACAAAAGGATCTACGATTTGTTTGGCATTTAAATGGGCATCAACGGATGAAATCCATGACTCCACATTTTGTGGCAAGAACCCGTTGACACGGCCTTGAAAAGGAAGGATTGCTGACCTGGCATTTACAAGCGTCACAATTGGAGGAGGATTAGCCTGGCCTACACCACTAGGTCCAGGGGTAGGGCTGACAGGAGGAGCCATGACTGCTGTATTTTTTTTTTTTTTTTATCTCTTTGACCCCTTTCAATCCTATCAAAATATCTATATGAGTACAGACGCCCACTGCGTAAACGCATATGTATAATAAAATTCCCCCAACAATGTTACTAATCCCAATACATTTCCCCCCAAGAGTTTATGAAAGAAAAAGGAATTAGCACAAAGAAAGAAAAATTCTAAATGAGAATTCGGAGTTTCTTATAACAAAGTTTAGGAATTCACTCACCCCAGTAATAATTGACTAACGACTTGTGATAACTACACTTCACTGCCCAAACTGAAATGAATACAAAATCTCTGTACTTAGCTTTATATGAAGTCGACACGTCCTCTCTCTCTCTCTCTCTCTCTTGATGTTTTGTTAGCGATGTCTCGT
This sequence comes from Palaemon carinicauda, assembly GCF_036898095.1. Lineage (NCBI taxonomy): Eukaryota > Metazoa > Arthropoda > Malacostraca > Decapoda > Palaemonidae > Palaemon > Palaemon carinicauda. The sequence continues at coordinate 90,218,635 of NC_090752.1, read as the reverse complement.
TCTAGTTTCTTGTTGAATGTAGTTCTTCCTGGATATGTCTTGCAATTGTTGAACGCCAGTCCTTGGGTTTCCTAGGATGTTGATTGAAGATTCAATTTGTATACTAACATATGTTGGTGTTAGCATTTCCGTTGGACTTAGTCAAAATTGTAGATTCTTGTAGATAGTTTTGAGTTCTTGAAGATCTTTATCAGGTATTACAGCTTTTATTTTGAAGTCTTGAAGATCATTCTCTGGTTTTACAGCTTTTATGTTGAAGTCTTGAAGATATATCTCTGGTTTTACAGCTATTTATTTTGAAGTCTTGAAGATATTTCTCTAATTCTTAGAGTTTAATCGCTGTCTTAGAGTTTAATCGCTGTCTTAGAGTTTAATCGCTGTCTTTGAGTTTAATCGCTGCCACCATTTATTGGTGTGCTACTGTCTTAAGCACACATTTGAGTATGAGTTGTTTTCAGATGTATTTAAATGGTTTACTGAATACATCTTAATGGTTTTTAAGTTTTATTGTGAATAAACAACTGAGTTAAACATCTCCATCACTGGAGGAAGCTGTGTTGGTCCACATGACCAATTCTGGTGAAGTTTAGATATGAACTGAACAAATTACCGATATCACAAATATCGTATGCTTGCCTTAACTTAACCAAGTGACGGAATCGGAAGACACCTGCATCCGGTGACGTCACAAACTTTCACACGAAGAGACAATGTGTTGACATTAAGAAAGAATGGCAACTTAGCATCTTACATCCTGCTTACAATTTGAATGACCATAGCAAATCTCACGGTTAGCTCTTCCAACCAACATGACATATTACGTCATTTGTTTTAAACATGTAATATTACTATTCTAACTATTACATATATATATATATATATATATATATATATATATATATATATATATATATATATATATATATATATATACACATATATATATATATATATATATATATATATATATATATATATATATATATATATATATATATATATATATATATATTTATATATATATATTTATATATATATTGTCAAGGTTCAAGTTAAATCCACAAAATTAACAATAGGTTATATGTAAAAAACAATAAAACAATTACATTTAATTAACAAAAATTCACATATCAAAATATTACCAATTAATTAACATAACCAACATAACGAAAAAAAAACTAAATATTCTGCCCAATACCAAATCCAAAATATCATATGGTATAATAACCGTACTCACAATATACAGAGAAGTTCTTTACAAGTGTTTACGAGGCAGGAGCCGGGGCGAGACACCCAGGTGGCAAATAAGCCAGAGCAAAGGTAAACGTGAGGTGGGGATGGGGAGAAAGGGGGAGTAAAGAGAAAGAGACAGGAGGGGGAATCAGAAGGTAGGTTTTACAAGGATACTGGAGAGCTACATTTTAACTGGATTTCAGGATTTCGTATTTTACGAAAGAAGGTTACCATTAGTTATTTATCTAAGTATATACAATATGTACACGGATCCGTTTAATTAATGAAGAAGGCCGGTACTTCACATCTCCTCCCCGCTGAAGAGATCGTAAACTATGAAGGTACGATATTCCCTGGTACGGGTGTTCTTGACAGTGCATCAGCTATACGATTGTCTTGACCACGAATGTGCTGAACACTGATATTGAAGTTTTGTAAGTAGAGAGACCATCTTAAAATTTTCTGGTTCACATTTCGAGCTCTGTTCAAGAAGACGAGGGGGTTGTGGTCGGTTAACACAGTAATGGGGTTATTTGTGGAAACGTAGACTTCATATTTCTGCAAGGCTTGTACTATAGCTAGGAGCTCTTTCTCCACAGTAGATAGCGACCTTTGGTGCTTCTTCAACCTGCATGAATAGTAAGACACAGGGTGAAGCAAGTTAGTTTCCGGCTTCTCTTGTAGGAGGACAGCACCAACCCCGTAGTCACATGCATCTACCTGGAGAACAAAAGGTTTTGAAGGATCAGGAGTTGTTAATACTGGTTTACAGCAAAGTAGGCATTTGATCTGTTTGAAGGAGTCCTGACAAGATTCATCCCATACGAATTTAGTCTTAGTACTGGTCAAGTTTATCAACGGATGAGCTACATTACTGAAATTCTTGCAAAATCTGCGGTAATACGAGGTCATTCCAATAAATCTCATTACTTCTTTTCTATTTGTAGGTACGGGATAATTTAATATAGCTTCTATGTTAGTGGTTTTAGGCAAGATTTCCCCACTTCCAATAACATGTCCCAAGTACTTTACACGAGCTCTGGCAAAGTTTGATTTAGCAAGATTTATTGTTAATCTCAACCTTCTAAATCTATCAAGAAGTGCTTTAAGCTTACCAAGATGTTCCTCCCATGTGTCAGATACTACAAGAATGTCATCCAGGTAACCGTAAACCCCAACCAGATCTCTTATAACATCATTTACCATTCTCTGAAATGTGGCAGGTGCGTTGCACAAACCAAAAGGAAGTCTTTCATATTGAAACAACCCAAAGGGAGTAATAAAAGCGGACATCTCCTTCGCTCTCCCTGACAATGGGACTTGATAATATCCCTTCAGCATATCTACTTGGGTTAAATATTTCGACTTACCAATGGAGTCCAGTATATCATCAATACGTGGTAGGGGATAACTTTCTTTTATGGTTACCGAATTTAATTTTCTAAAGTCTGTACATAACCTGACCTTACCATTAGACTTTGGCACTAGTAAGCAAGGAGAAGCCCAAGGAGACTTGCTAGGCACAGCAAGTTTATGCTTCAGTAGATACTCGACCTCTTCTTGCATTACCTTCCGTTTTTCAAAATTGATTCGATAGTAGTTTTGTCGTATAGGACGAGTTCCTGGCAATAACTCGATGTCGTGAGAAATAACACTGCATTCTAGGGGATTATCACTGCATACATCTTCATACTGTCGTAGCAGATTCTCAATATCACACCGTTGCTCCTCATTTAGGTGCTGTAGATACTGTGGAAGAGATTCTAAGATTTCTTTATTAGAAAAGTCAGTCCAAGATGGGATTTCATCTAGGCCTAAGTAGTTTACATCCTTTAAGGTGGTGGACTTTTGTTTTACAACAACAGTGTCTCTGGAACAAAATAGAGCAGCAGAGGAATCGGCATGATATTCTTTAAGCATATTGACATGGACTAACTGAGTGCTTTTACGTCTATCTGGAGTTTTTATGATATAATTCTGATTATTTAAACGTTTCTGTATAACATAAGGGCCAGAAAACTTGCTTTTAAAAGGAGAACCAGTAATGGTATAGAAGGCCATGACTAAATCTCCCACATTAAACTTCCTATCTTTACTGATTTTATCATACCTAATTTTCATCTCTTCTTGATTTTTACACAAGTTGTTTAGAGCAAATTTATGAATTTTATTAATATTTCCCTTTAATTTCTGTAGGTACTGACTCACTGTTATAGCCTCTACGTTATACTTGTCAAGTAACTTATCTTTAACTACTTGTAAAGGACCACGTACTTTACGACCATATAGCATTTCAAAAGGTGATACACCTAGAGACTCAGAAGGTACTTCCCTAATTACAAATAGTAAATAGTCTATGCCTTCATCCCAATCAGATTCAGATTCAATACAAAACTTCCTAAGCAACGACTTTAAAGTCTGATGATGCCGTTCTAATGCTCCCTGAGATTCTGGGTGATAAGGAGATGAGAGACACTGTTTTATACACAACTCATTCATAGTTTTCTGAAAAACATCACTAGTAAAATTAGTGCCCCTATCACACTGGATTTCCTTAGGAAACCCGTAAGTTGTAAATACTTTGAGTAAGTGGTTAAGAACATTTTTAGAGGAAATATTCCTGACTGGAAGTGCAATAGGAAATCGTGAGGTAGGGCACATTATAGTCACAAGATATTGATTGCCCTTCTTTGTCTTTGGCAGTGGACCTACACAATCAATGATAATTCGATGGAATGGCTCATGAGGTACAATAATAGGATTCAAAGGTGCCTTTGGTATAACCTCATTAGGCTTACCGGCAATTTGACAAATATGACAATGTTTAATGAAATTTACAACATCAGCCTTCATTTTAGGCCAGAAAAAATCATAAGCTAAACGGTTGTAAGTTTTAGTAATTCCAAAATGTGAATAAACATTATGAGCGAGCTCCAATAAATCTTTACGTAAATCATGAGGGACTACCAACTGTTCTCTGTCACTCCATGTTTCATCATTACCCAGCCTAGGAGATCTATATAACCTAAAAAGTAAGTCATCCTTAAAGTAATACCCTGGTACCTTTTCCATTCCTTTCTCCAATGCTTGCTTATAAACACCCTTTAGAGTTGGATCTTCTCTCTGTAACTTAACAAGGCTTTTCTTGTTCATTTTTACTTTATCTGCGAGATTAGGTACACTTACTTTCACTCTATCATTATTAACCATACTGCGGGTCGTCACATTAACACAACCCTCCACTTTTGACTCTTTTTCATTTTCACTTTCCTCTATTATTCCAGGAGTTTCATACATTATCAGATTGGGTAACAACAGTTCTCCAGCAAGATCGTTACCAAGTAACACTTGTACATTTGGCAAGGGGAAATTCCCTTCTCTAACAGCTATTTTTACTTTACTAGTTACATACGGACAATCCATGAACACTTCTGTAAGTGGCAATAGTTTAGCGTCTGTTAAATCCCTGACTATGACATTTTCATCAAGCAATGTGAGATTTGGAACAGCACTTTTAATTAAAATGCTTTGGTTTGAACCTGTATCCCTTAACATTCTTACTTTAATGGGTTTATCATTACTGTGCAATGATATTGTACCGTTACAAATGAATTTTTCAAACAAATTCTTATCCTGTGATACACAATGCATTGCAGACTCTTTACCAGTGTCTGATTTGTGTCCTGGGAACATCTTAACTGGAGGTCTGTTTTCAGTTACTTTTCCCTTCTTACATGCAGGATTTGGACAATTGCTAATCATGTGGCCTTCCTTCTTACAATAATTGCAAAACAAACCCCTATCAGTTCTCCCATCTTTATCACCCAGCGGTTCTGCTCTATGTTGTTTTACATTACCCAGACTGCCTTTATGTATTAATGAATAATTATCAGCCAAAACAGCTGCCTTTTTTAGATCCTTCTCTTCCTTATCAGCTATATACAACATGATATTTTGAGGGAGACGTCTCTTAAATTCCTCAGTTACAATGAGATTAATTAATTCCTCATAAGTATCTACATCTTCTGAATCAAGCCACTTCTTAAACAACCTTAATTTTTCTGCAGCAAATTCAGTCCAAGTCTTAATATGGGGCTTAACATAATTACGAAACTTCTGACGATAACCTTCACTAGTTACAGCATACGCATCTAAAACAGCTTTTTTGATTACCACATAGCTCGATTCGCCTACCAGGCTACCAACAACAGTGGCAGCCTTCCCGACCAACTTAGGCTTAATAAGCCACACCCATTGTTCAAGAGGCCATTTCATGTAAGAAGCCAAGTCTTCGAAATTCTTAAAAAACACGTCAACTTCATTCTCATCGAACTTAGGAACTAACTTGATGCATCTAGTCATATCAAATTTCATTGGTTGTCTAGCTTCTAGTTCTAATTCTCGTTCTTTATTTTCCATAGCTAACCTAATTTTACTCTCTTCCACTTGCTGAGCTACACGAGCTTCATAGACTAATTTAGCTTGAACAAACTCCAATTCCTTTTGCTGTCTTTCTAATAAAGCCTTATTTTCTATTTCCAACTCTCTCTTTTTCTTCTCTAGTTCAGCATTTATGGTTTCCCTTTTCTTCTCTAGTTCAGCATTTATGGTTTCCC